>NW_026925128.1:0-257535 GCF_032062105.1 Saccostrea cuccullata
AAACAAGCAAAACATATGCTAGATTAATCATTTTATTTCAAAAGTTTGAAAGAAAAATAGAAAAATGCTTCAATTTATAGACATCTTTTCTGTTTCACAGATGTGGGTCTGATTGACGGGGGTGTGAAATGTAACAGCCAATGGTGTACTTAAGCTAGGACTGACAGTCCCAATTTTCAAGAGGTGAGATAACCAATGGATATGTGTTCTAAATATACTAAATTGACCACTTTTTATAAATGTTTCTTTTACTCTATAGGAAAAACCCCTACATAAACAAATACATGGGCGCAGACATTTTGGACACCCAAAGTTGTGCGGAGGAGAAAATGCTAGCTGGCGCATGGTTGGTCAATAAGAGAAAAGACTTGTTATGTATCTGACTAGTGAAATAAAGTTGATAAAAATCTCATAGCAAGACTTGGGATTCTTTGAGATATATAGGAGTTACAGGTAAAAATTTGAAGGGAGGGGTGCCCTTTGGTTAGAGATTTTCATTTGGTGTCAAACGCACCTTGTTGTAAACAAATGGAAATTGAAAGTAAAAGTGCCGCGTGACGGTATATTTTTTCTGGCATGTTTTGTTTTCCAATATCTCGAACTTTCACGGCAAAAAGGTCATTTGCCCAAAATTCAATATATGTATGAGTGACAGGGGCTCAAGTTTGTATGGAAGTCTATGGGAAAACATTTGGTGGTGTTTGTCCAGGTGGCAGGGGTGTTCGCTACGAGTGTTGGTAAAACTAGGTAAGCAAACCCGGGCCGGGGTTATTCGAGGTCTTTCAATTTTCTGCCTTAATACTTTATCAATCGAACTTCTGAAGGCCGAATCCGGTCACCTGATCCAATGATGGAAACTCCATATTTATTTTCTCTGTGCACACAGGAATAGCGGTCTCTTTTTTCAGATATATACTTTACTGAATATGTTCATTGAAAGGCCGACCCACTTTTTGTAAGGGTAAGTGTCAAATAAGGTTAATGTAGTATAGTAGGGAAAAATTTAAATTTGATACTATAGCAGAAGTTGAATCTAACCCAAAACCCACCTCCGCCCCCCGAAATCGGTTTTAAATGGCGTGGGAAACAAAGTGAAAATTGGGGCCCGGGGGGGGGGGGGGGCAAAGTGCAAGAAATATTTTTTAGACCTTCAAACAAAACTTGACAAGCAGAAAAAAAAGAAATGTCCACTGCCCAAACACAAAAATCCTATTTCGCTGGGGGGGGGGGGGGTGTTGAACTTCATTGCCATTTTTTTTTTCAAAACACCACCACTTTTCCCATTTTAAACCTATACTGCCATCGTGTCCGGGGGGGGGGGGGGGGGTAAACCTACGCAGCAATGTTCAATGTCTATACTAAGTCTATCTTTGGAAAGAAAAGTGGGGGCTAAGCCCCCTCCCCCTGCCCGGTTCCGACGCCTATGTATTTTCAAGTTTGGACAATTTCCTTGTTGTTTTTTTTTTTTTTTGCTTGTCAAGTTGTTTTCAGCCAGGTAGCTTGAATTTTCAGAAACGATGCTACGTCACTGTTCTCTCGCCTGAAAAAAATATAACCCTATTAAAGTTATTTGTTCGATAATTGAATTCCAGTTTAAGTGACATAAAAATGTTAAATATTTTGATACTAGTTACCCCTTATAAATTGAGTTGTTTTTCAGGACCTTCCACTGAACTAAACTTTATTTCACGACAAATAGTAACTGCTCATGTGTGTGATTCTAAGGACGGGGCTTTGCAAAGGAGTGAGGAGCGTTATGGGTAGGCGAAGTCGGAACCAGGCTACACCCCAGGCATACTAGAAACTCCCCGGTCTTCTTTTCTGCTATAATATTTTATTTTGAAATAGTAGTTTTCAATAAAGAAAAGAAATATCTTTAGTACGCACCGTATTTTACATCAGCCAGGAAAGCTAAAAAAAAATCTTTAAACTTGAAAATTCTATTTGGTGGTGGTGGCGGGGAGGGGGGGGGGGGGGGCATTTCGTCAACTTTTTTCAGTACCAAATATTACTTCTTACTTAAGTACATGTACATGACTTTTAAAATATGAATTGACTATTAGTACTGCAACAGAAAGTGTAAGGGATGGGGGCAACAAGCCTTTCGCTGAACTTTGCCAGTAGTAAAAAGTCTGTTACGTTTAGGAAAATGTTCTTGTCCACCCTCCCCTCTACCGGTGCAGGCGCGGATCCAGAATTTTTTTTCTAAGGGGGGGGGGGGGGGTACACCCCTGTCATAAAAAAAAAATTAAATCCCAGAAATTTCTTGCCAAGCAAGGGTGAGGTGGGGGGGGGGTTGTAGTTTATGACTTCTATTGCCTCAAATCCTTTACTTTTCATTCCCATTTCACACATATTCATTTTTACCAGGGGGGGGGGGTCCAAGGTAATTTTTTTCTTGCTTTCGTATATACATTTCTTAACCTTGTAAATTCCAGGGGGCCCTGATCTCCCCCCCCCCCCTCTAGATCCGCGCATGCGGTGTAACTTACCCCATAGGAGGTCGTACAGACGGAAGTCAGTATATATATTGAGACTTGGGGGTGTGATTGTACATTGTATAACGTCCCTTTAAATTGGAGAATTTTTAACTCAAAATGAGAAGCCACCTCTTGCCGGTAGAGAGCTGCAAATTTGTCCTATATACCCGGCACTTATAGCCATTGAGCAGTGAGGGATCTTTTTTCGTGCCAGCACCTACTGCGATACGGGACCTCGGATAATACAGTCTAGATCTCATCTAGATCTCATCCGAAGGACCGAACTCCACGTCCTATAGTGGGACTATGATTTGAACCCACGACGTATTGATCGACTCCTTACTACTGTGTTTCGTGACTCTAGAGTAGACGCCGTAACCACAGTGCCACGCGGGCGACTGCACCCTGGGAGTAGGGGGGGGGGGGCAAAAAGGAAGTCATTATCCATTTGTACTCGTGAGGATTATCTATGTTTAACTAAATGGTTAAAATGATTTAATTATTAACCACTATTGAAATGATCTCATTTAAACATTTATTCATAAAGGACGGCTAACTTTTCTTCAAAAACTGAAAGTATACAAATACAAATACAAATACAAATACTTTATTGGCACAAACACAATTACAAGTATATAAACATTGTTTTACGATTTAAAAAAAGTATTCGGGGGAGGGGTTGCTATGAAGGGGGACGAACTGCTATTGATATACAGCGAGATTTCCCACGGAAGACTAGCTATATATTGAAACTTCCCCGGGGGAAGTCTCACTGTATACCTTATATAGTCTTCCGAAGGTCCAAGCATCACTATGTAGTCAGTCTTCCAGAGGAAATCTTACCATCTAGCGAGACTTCCGAGGGAATGACATGTATCGTGTACATACCTGAACTTATAACAAACATCATTTGAAAATTTAAGTTCGATTCATAGAGTATTAAGGCAGAAAATTGAAAAATCTCGAATAACCCCGGCCCGGGTTTGCTTACCTAGTTTTACCAACACTCGTAGCGAACACCCCTGCCACCTAGCGTTATAATGCGGCACTAAATTTTGACAGCTTGTATTCGTCTTCATTGAATATGCTTCATTCTTTGTGTGATTGAGATCACGTTCGATTTAGAGATAATCATTTAAGAAACTGTACCAATTTAAAAGAAAGTAAAATGAATTTACAAGAATAAATCAACATAGAAGTAAGGGCAAAATGAAGAAGGATAAAAGTCAAAGTGAAATGTAAAAAAGACGAATATGAAAACAATAAAGTGACATATAATTACAATAATAGCAAAGCATAAAGAAGTAGTCAGAATAAGAATAAAAGCAAGATACATAGACTTTTGGCGGTAATTCCCTTCCATAGCAAACCACGGCCAAATTGTCACTTTTCACATTTTGTTTGTTTCATTTAAACGGGTCGCCATTTTGAAGGTCAGCTAGGCATTTAGGAGGGTTTCCAGCGGCTGCATTTCATTTCTGGAATTTTTTGTAATTATCAACTTTTCATTTCCGACAATTTTTAGTTTTCATTTCCGACATTTTTTTTTGTTTTCATTTCCGACATTTTTTAGATGGCTGCATTTCATTTTCGGAATTTTTGGTAATTATCAGCTTTTCATTTCCGAAATTTTTTTAGTTTTCATTTTCGACATTTTTTTATTTTCATTTGCGACATTTTTTAGATGGCTGCATTTCATTTCCGGAATGTTTGGTAATTATCAACTTTTTATTTCCGACATTTTTTTAGTTTTCATTTCCGACATTTTTTAAATACATAAGTAGTACCTATAGTAACAAATTTGATAACTTAAGTAATTTTATTTATGTAATTTTCAAAAATAAATATTGACTTTTTTTCAACTATAACATTTATTAGGAAAATTATTAATATTATCACGACACAAGTATATGTTATGGAAAGCCACAGGGGACCCCCATGTCATGTTCTATACATGTATATTCATAGTAATTCAATCTTGGGCGGTCATGTTTACAATCCCGGCCAAGTCATGATCGGCCACACGGGACTCCCAAGTCATGTTCTATATATTCATAGTAATTCAATCTTGGGCGGTCATGTTCTATATATTCATAGTAATTCAATCTTGGGTGGTCATGTTCTATATATTCATAGTAATTCAATCTTGGGCGGTCATGTTCTATATATTCATAGTAATTCAGTCTTGGGCGGTCATGTTCTATACATCAGAATTTCACAAACACCTATTTTTGAGTCCCCGTAATCGAAGTTCAAGATTTGGGGTATCTAGGCTTATAGCTATTCGCCGTCCTTCCATCCGTCTGTCCATCTGTCGGTCTGTTTATCAGTTTGTCCGCAAAAACTTTGGCTTTCATAATTCACAGGTGTATTCCTTGAAACAAGACCTTTCAAATAGTACCACCAAATTTGACCTCGTGACCTTGACCTTGGAGTTTGACCCACTTTTACCAAAAAATTCCGAACTTCAAACATAGCTATAACTTTTGAATAGTTGGTGCTAAGACTTTCATACTTCATTTGTATTTATATTTATGTGTATTCACTGTGACAATACCTTTCAATGGGTATAAAACGATTTGACCTTTTGACCTGACCTTAGAGTTTGGCCCAATCTTTAAAAACGTTTTAACTTTGACCATAACTTTTGAAACATTAGTAATAGGGCTTTCATATTTCACAGGTGTATTCCTTGTGACAAGACCTTCCTTTGGACAATCAAAAATTTTGACCTTTATCTAAGATTTTAACGAAATAAAAAAAAAAAAACAACAATGAACATAACTTTTGATCCGTTTGTACTACGGCTTTCATTCTTCACAGGTGTGTTTCTTGTGAGAAAACCTCCCTTTGAGTACTAACAATTTTGACCTTTTGACCTTGACCTTCATTTGAGAAATTTCAACCCTTGCCATAAACTGCCATACGAGGACATCTTTTTTTCAGAAAAAGAAATTATGTTATATGATAAAATCCGGCTCCTCCTCCTGAGTTCCTCCCTAGACCCATTATGGGGCCCTCAAGGCACCTTCCAGACCCCTTGTCGTTCTCTGCGTACACCTCACATCCATTATGACTGGAGTTTTCATATGTAAAACTAAATCTTACGAATGCTAAAGTAAGTTTTTCTCCGCCTGCACATGGATAATGAACGTCTTTATCG
Organism: Saccostrea cuccullata; assembly: GCF_032062105.1. Classification (NCBI taxonomy): domain Eukaryota; kingdom Metazoa; phylum Mollusca; class Bivalvia; order Ostreida; family Ostreidae; genus Saccostrea; species Saccostrea cuccullata. The sequence goes on from NW_026925128.1 coordinate 5,644, forward strand.
ATTCGAATATAAATTCTTATTTGTAAGTTTACGAATAATTGTTATTAATACTTTCACTTATTATGAAATGCATTTATAAAATCATTTTATAAGTGTTTTGTAAATTATCTTTTTCTGTCGTAAACTATGTTTACAATATTTATTGTCATAAACATATTATTGGACATCGACCGAGTAAAATATATTTTACATTTTAGTCGTAAGCAGTAAAAGACTAATAGTTTATATCATTTATATCATCATGAGACGGACAACGCTTAGCTCATTAAATCATAGTAATAAAAAACAAGAGGCCCAGGGGCCACATCGCTCACCTGAGCATATCAGCTAAAAAAAAGCACAAATCCGACCAACATTGAAAAGTTTACGGGAGGGGGGGGGGGAGGCTTGAATTTTAATACTACTTGAGAATGCATCCATATCAATACAGCATATGACTTTGCTGTTTTTTAGAAAAAGATTTCTTTGTAACATTTAAATTTGTTTTTACATGTATACATGTATATTACTTCGTAATAAGTTGAACATGATTCCCCATTGTTTCCCTCCCGACCCTAAAGGGTCATAATTGAACAAATTTAAATCTTCAATACATGAGGATGCTTGTACATGTCAATATGACTAAACATAGCTTTAATTTCTGTTCTTGGGATTTTTTCCTTTTATATTCCTATGTAAAATTTTAATCCACCATTGAGACTCCACCCTACTCTTGGAGGTTATGATTTGAACAAATTTAATTCTACACTACCTGAGGATGATTCTATATAAAAATCATGGCTTTGCTATTCTTGAGAAGAAAATTTTTTAAAATATATTTTAATGTAAAACTTGGATCTCTCATTGTGGCCCCATCCTACTCCTGGGGGTTATGATTTGAACAAACTAGAATCTACACTACCTGAGGATGCTTCCATATAAATATCAATAATCGTGGCTTTGCAGTTTTTGAGAAGAAGATTTAAAAAAAAATTCCCTAATATATTCCTATGTAAAACTTTGATTGACCATTGTGGCCATACCCTACCCCTGGGGGTCATGATTTGAACAATCTTGAATCTACACTATCTGAGGATGATTCAACACGAGTTTCATCTTTCCTGTCCCTATGGATCTTGAGATGAAGATGTGTCCTATATATTCGTCTGTAAAAATTTGATCGGCCATTGTGGCCTCACCCTACCCCCTAAGGTCATGATTTGAACAAATTTGAATCTACGCTACCTGAGGACGATATCACATGTGTTTCATATTTTCTGTCTAAATGGTTCTTGAGAATATATTTTAAAAATTTTCCTATACATTCCTATGTAAAACTTTGATCGGCCATTGTGGCCCCAGCCTAGTCCCAGGGTCAGGATTTGAACAAACCTAAATCTGCACTACCTGAGAATGATTTAACATGAGTTTCAATTCTTTCCTGTCTCAATGGTTCTTGAGAAGAAGATTTTTAGAGATTTTTCCTATATACATGTATTCCTATGTAAAACTTATATCGGCCAATGTGGCCCCACCCTACCCCCGGGGGTCAAGATTTGAACAAGTTTAAATCTACACTACCTGAGGATGATTTCACATCGAGTTTTATGTTTCCTGTCTCAATGTTCTTGAGAAGCAGATTTTTCAAGATTTTTCCTGTATATTCCTATGTAAAACTTGTATCGGCTATTGTGGTCCCAATCTACCCCTGGGGGTCCTTATTTGAACAAACTTGAATTTACACTACCAGAGGATGATTTCACTTGAGTTTTATCTTTCCTGGTCCAGTGGTTCTTGAGAAGAAGATTTTTTTAATGCCATTAATTCTTCACAAATTCATAATTATCTCCCCTTGGAAGAGGGCGTGGCCATTCATTTGAACAAATTTGAATCCCCTTCACCCAAGGATACTTTGTGGCAAGTTTGGTTGATATTGTTTCTTGAGAAGAAGATGAAAATGTGAAAAGTTTACAACAACGACAACGACGACAGTCAACGAAACAAAGATCAGAAAAGCTCACTTGAATCTTCGGCTCAGGTTAGCTAAAAAATGGATCTATGATACAAGAAGAATATCTCTGTACATTAACCAAGTCAGTCAGACAAAGAGAATATATTTGTCAAGAGAAAAGAAAAGATACAAGTGTTTACATCATTTGAATTCATTTATCATTTATTGTTCATAAATATTTCTTATTTACATTAGCAATTAATATCTAGATTTTCTCGTCGTCGATGTTATCCTGGATGGAGCTGGAATTTGGAAACCATTATCGCTCGGTAATTCTTCTCGAACACTCCTTGGTCTTTGGCGAATTCTGGAGAGCAGTGCCAATTCGTCGAGTTCGGAGGGCGGTTGAACTTCGAGTCTGTCACTAGACAAGGGAAAACTGTCCCCGAAATCCTCGGAAACGGGTATTGTAAGGTTTTCATATTGGGAAACAAAGACAAATGCAAAAGTCAAATAGATTGCCACTATGCAATAAAAAACGCAATCACGACCTCTCCAACGACTTCTTCGTGTCTTGACCCGTGCCTTTATTTGGTAAAAAAAGGGTCATAGAAAGAATAAATACACTAATTTTACAAATCATAAAAGTATGCATGATTAAAGAACTTTTGCTGCCGTACCATTTCAAAATACAATAACAAAACCTTACATCCATTTTTTTTTTAATTCAGGGAATAAATTTCCCTTTTTAAAAAGAAAAGGTGAATCACAAAAAATTTTAGATAATAAAGATAAAATATTACCTTTTCTGTGATATTGATTAAACCCATTTCCGAGAAACATTTTGTATATTTAGTACTGTTTACACATCGTGTAGCAATGTCCGAGATTCTGATACTATTACACATCTACATTCTGGGCCCCCGGGCTGTGTGACGTAATACCAAACTTCCGGGTAGTCAGCGCTTTCACCCCTTCTGCTGCGGATTATTGATGTCAGAAAATTTTACTTTTTTATTTTAAGCTATGTGTTAGTGAATACAAATGCTTAATCTCTCTTTTATAGTATACCAGTAACAATGACGGAACCAACGGGTTTCCATTATATTGGAGAGAGAGAGAGAGAGAGAGAGAGAGAGAGAGAGAGAGAGAGAGAGAGAGAGAGAGGAGTTCCAAGAACGGATCGGACGATAAAATTTTTCGAAGGCAATTCTCATTACTTAATTTTAAAATTATGTTTAATAGAAAAATATTCCAAATCTGTTTCAGATAATAAAAGATAAAGTTGAATAATAAACATCATGACGATTAACTATAGACTTGTTTTCTGCATTCCATTGCTAGAAATGAAGTTTGGCTAAAATGTGAGAAAATGATCCATATTGTTATTAAAAATATTACGTGGCACTTAAATACGCTTCCATAGATAAGAGATGTAATGGAAACAAGCAGATTCTTCAGATTTTTTTTTTAAAGTTTCCTATATTCCTTAAAACATTTTTATCCCATATCGTGGCCCCACTCTAGATAGTCGCAAAACAAGCCTGAATTCTGACCTTGGTTTTTAGCCGGGCTTATTGCTCAAAGAGCAATTGCCGTCTTATGTGATCCTGTTCAAGGCAGGATGTTGACCCCATAGTCGCCATTTTAAAGATATATACGTGCAAAAATATAATTCACCTTTTCTCTCAATTTCCGCATTTGAGATAATACAAACGCTAAATAAAGCAACAAAAATAAAACGAAGTTTTATCTATATAAAATAAACATTAGTAGTAATGACTTTGAAAACTTCATAAGTCAAAGAACATAGTTCATTAGCGTAAGGATTTTTGATAATCAGTGTTACCGTAGTTCTCTACACATACGACAAAGGTAAAGCAGGAGAGGGAACCAGACTGGCCTGTTTGTTTACTTTCAGCTGCGGTACCAGATTAATTCTGATTCTGACAAAATCGGACCGTGGTATTAGGATTGAAAAACTCACTGTCAGTGTCTTATCATTTATATTGAAAGTTTTAAAATAATTTTTTCATCAGAATATAAACGTGATTCATGTAGGAAATCCATTCTACTCTGTAAATGAGCCCGGCTCTCTGTACTTCTGAGTACTTTGATTACTTCTGGTATGTTTATCTTCCAGCTCAATTCCATCTGTCATATTTCGTTTAGCTCAGTTGCAAAGAAACTGAACGAAAGAAAGAATTTCCAAATTCGTGAAAGCTACTAAGCTGTATCATCATTTATGACCTTGATCTAAATCCTCTACGATTCTGGCTCTCGACATTTCTCATTTTTCGCTTAGACCAGTTTATAATACTTTTCAAAAGATATATACAGATGAGAGCTAATTAAATTATCGTTTCATAATTCACCTTTTCTTATCATCTCACAATTTCCTTCTAATTTACTCTAGTTTCAAAAAAACAAATTATTGCTCAAGACATTTCCATCAAACTACATACCCTGATGCAAATTGGCAAGAAATAATATTATGTAAAAAAGAATAACATTGGTGAGAGCAAATCAACTATGTCCAAGTTTTCTGACCCGAACCTGACCTTTGTCAAAGGTCAAAGGCTTTGAACCTTATTAATCAATTTTTAAATAGAACATCAATCAATAATTATGACTAGAGCATGTTATCAGTGTCATTATTTCATGACCATCACCTTCCTTATGACCTTCATACATTTCTTGTTCTACATTATTTTGGTTTTTAATGAAACTCTTCATGATATTTTTGTTATCAACTTTATTTATGTACATGTCTTTAGCTATAAATAATTTTCTAACATTAACGTTCTTCAGACCTTGACCTCCATTAATAACCCTTCTAACTTAATTGTCCTTGTTCTTCCCTTTGACCTTGAATTCAACTTTTTCCTCATTTTAATCTAGATTACAATTTATCTCACTGAATTCCATATCAGATATCCACAAAAAAGCTAAAACAGAACATGTTTTAAAATGTTTAATTTTTCATGGCCCTAACAAATGTTAACAATATTTCAACAACAACATACATGTGTATCCTATTCCAAAACAGATGAAAATTAGGAGAGAAAGGCAAACAAACCAGTTCTTATTTTGTAGAAAAATGTACACTCTATTTGTTTATATTAAACAAGTTAGTAACGGTAGTCATAACAAATGCTGTAAAAATTATTTAATACAGTCAGGTGATTGAATGAATAAGTCTGTACTTAACAAGGTACCATATGTAATAAATATAATGAACATAATTCATCAATCAGAATTTTTCTGATAAAGAAAAAAATGAAATATGACTTCGAAAAATATTTTAATATAAATATTTATTAGTATTTTACACCCTCCAAGCAAATGAAATATGAATCTGCATCTCTAAGGATTTAATTGAAAGTAAGGGATAGGAATTATGTGTCTCTATAGCCTACCAAAATGTGATGAAATGCAAAAATGAACACCAATTATAAACACATGCAATCAAGTGTGTTTTAACTTTTCTTTTTTTTAGTCCAAATATTACAATATTTGTTATTTTACAGTATAGGAAGATCAGTTTTTTCGTGGAATGCCAGATTCTATAATATCATCATAATCATCCTCTGGTTCAGAGCCGTGCCTTTTCTTCTGCAAGATAAATTCATATGAAAAAACGTTTAATTCACTCAACTGTCAATGTTTTTTTTTTCTTGGAGAAGTTCAGATGTGTAAAAACAGATTCTTAAAAAAAAAAATCTAAAATGCACTTTATTTACAGTACAAGTCAATATACAAAATATTATCATCACAACCATTGATAATACAGTGTAAATATTAAGATAAAGTTTGTCATGAGGTATAAAAATATGTAAAAATATATATGCATTAAAATTCTAATTAAAAAAATATTTATATATATTGTTGCAAAGATAAATAATGAAAAAAGATTGCATCACTATGAACATACTGCATGCAGCATAACAATGATATGAACAGAGAAGTCATGCATCAAATACCTCATAATAATGTAGATTTTTTAATTCAAAGTTTGTCATCCTTTTTTTTTTTAAATTTCAAATAAAATTTAATAACAGAAATTGCTTTTTATTTGAAATTTTTTTAGGAAAACAGTTATTCATGTGAGATTGACCTCTTTTGAGGGTTCGTAAACCTTAAGTTTTAGAATGATACAGTGTACCAGGCGAAGTGACTGACTTTATATAGTATGTACATCATTCTTTGAAAAGTGGAAGACTTTGCATGATTCCTCTCATTGCATGTTTTAGAATTGTAAGCATTGACAAGAGAATGTTAGCTCTCAATTCAGCACTAAAGACAAAATTTCATACATGAAACATTTGCACAGTTTATGCAGAAATAAATCAACTGAAGGCAAACACATTTCCAATTTCAATTTACAAACTTAACATTATATTTATAATTCCTAATGAACATGATGAAATGTAACAACTCAACAAGAGGCCCATGGGCCACATCGCTCACCTGAGTAACTTGGGTAATGCAGTTCTTTAGCAGATTTCCCCTCTTGCTATACCTATCGTGCCCTTCCTACCCCCCTCTCCTTACATGATTTTAATACTTTAGAATCTACACTACCCAAGGATGTTTCCACATAAGGTTCAGCTTTCCTGGACCAGTGGTTCTTGAAAAGAAGATTTTTAAAGATTTGTTCCATACATTTCTATGTAAAACTTGCATTCCCTATTGCAGCGATGCCCAACCCCGGGGGTCATGATATTATCAATTTAATATCTACACTACCCAAGGATACTTCCACATAAGTTTCAGCTTTCCTGGCCCAGTGGTTCTTGAGCAGAAGATTTTTAAAGATTTGTTCTATATATTTCTATTTAAAATTTGGATTCCCTATTGTGGCCCTGCCCTACCCCCGGGGGTCATGATTTTAACAATTTAATTTCTACACTACCCAAGGATGCTTCCACATAAGTTTCAGCTTTCCTGGCCCAGTGGTTCTTGAGCAGAAGATTTTTAAAGATTTGTTCTATATATTTCTATTTAAAATTTGGATTCCCTATTGTGGCCCTGTCCAACCCCTGGGGGTCATGATTTTAACAATTTAATTTCTACACTACCCAAGGAAGTTTCAGCTTTCCTGGCCCAGTGGTTCTTGAGAAGAAGATTTTTAAAGATTTGTTCTATACATTTCTATGTAAAACTTGCATTCCCTATTGTGGCCCCGCCCTACCCCCGCGGGTCATGATTTTTACAATCTAGAATCTACACTTTCCCAAGATGCTTCCACATATGTTTCAGCTTTCCTGGCCCAGTGGTTCTTGAGAAGAAGAGTTTTAAAGATTTGTTCTATATTTTTCTATGTAAAATTTGCATTCCGTATTGTGGCCCCGCCCTACCCCCGGGGGTCATGATTTTAACAATTTAATTTCTACACTACCCAAGGATGCTTCCACATAAGTTTCAGCTTTCCTGGCCCAGTGGTTCTTGAGAAGAAGATTTTTAAAGATTTGTTCTATACATTTCTATGTAAAACTTGCATTCCCTATTGTGGCCCCGCCCTTCCCCCAGGGGTCATGATTTTAATAATTTAATATCTACACTACCCAAACATGCTTCCACATATGTTTCAGCTTTCCTGGCCCAGTGGTTCTTGAGAAGAAGAGTTTTAAAGATTTGTTCTATATATTTCTATGTAAAATTTGCACGTATTGTGGCCCCGCCCTACCCCCGGGGGTCATGATTTTTACAATTTAACATCTACACTACACAAGGATGCTACCACATAAGTTTCAGCTTTCCTGGCCCAGTGGTTCTTGAGAAGAAGATTTTTAAAGATTTGTTCTATACATTTCTATGTAAAACTTGCATTCCCTATTGTGGCCCCGCCCTTCCCCCAGGGGTCATGATTTTAATAATTTAATATCTACACTACCCAAACATGCTTCCACATATGTTTCAGCTTTCCTGGCCCAGTGGTTCTTAAGAAGAAGAGTTTTAAAGATTTGTTCTATATATTTCTATGTAAAATTTGCATTCCGTATTGTGGCCCCGCCCTACCCCCGGGGGTCATGATTTTTACAATTTAACATCTACACTACCCAAGGATGCTTCCACATAAGTTTCAGCTTTCCTGGCCCAGTGGTTCTTGAGAAGAAGATTTTTTAATTACCCAACCCTATATTTTTCTTTTCTTGATTATCTCCCCTTGGAAAGGGACATTAGCCCTGCATTTTAACAATTTAAACTCCCCCTTACCCAAGGATACTTTGTACCAAGTTTGGTTAAATTTGGTCCATTGGTTCTTGAGAAGAAGTCTAAAATGTGAAAAGTTTACACTGTAACAGACGGACGGACGGACAGACGGACGACGGACAAAATGTGATCAGAAAAGCTCACTTGAGCCTTCGGCTCAGGTGAGCTAAAAAGATAGGTTGGCAATACATTCATAACAGCATTCATTATTTTAGACTCTCTCTTTCCTTTCAATGATATGAAGAAACAAAATGATGAAAAAAGTTTCAAAAACAAAATACTCAGCAGATCATACACAGCAATTAATTAAGAGTGTCTGCATTCGATATCTGCCAAAAAAATTCTCAAAATAAGAAATCTGCCAATGCAAATACTGTAGTATGATAAATAATATTGCACATAAATGATATTCAACCACAAGTATTATTCATACATCCCAAGACAACTATAAATTAATGCTTGTTTGCCCTTTTCTGACTTAGTCGAGAGAGGGCAATAATACATTTTTTAAGGTGACCCCATATTCTATCACACTTCCTCTAGGTATTCAGCTGGTACCCATCCCTCCCTCCCATCAACCCTGGCATACCACCAGTCATCCTCAGATGAATCAAGCACTTCTACCACCCAGCCCTCCTTAAATCCAAGTTCTGTGTCACTCTCTGGAATAAATTCTGCACAAGTTTTGTATTTGACTGAAGAGACAGAGTTACTTCCCTCTTCAGGGGAGGTAAATCCAGAATCACAAATAGGGGAAGGGGATCTCGGTGCACACCCACAAGGCTCAATGTAAGTGGCTGGGGCCCATCCCTCACTGGTTCCCACCCTCACCAACCACCAACCCTCAGTTTTTCTCAACACTTCTAACTCCACTCCTTCTTCAAATGAAATTTCCCCATTTCCATCTGCTTGATATTTTGCAATAGTTTTATAGGATTGCGATGACGCAGATGATTTTGAGGATATTTTACCTTGCTCAGAGTCTTCTAATTTTGCACCATATATTTTTTTAACAATTGGGGATTTCTTCGGTATTGCGGGTTTACAGTCAGTATTTGTGTCTTCTTTTCCAAGATTAGAAGATAACTTTGAAGCCAGATCCTTTGCAAAACCGCATTTCACAAGAGACTGAGGGGAACCCCCCACATTTTTATTGTCCTTCACTTCATTTTTAGGTAGCACTGGCTTTTTAGGTTTTGCAAGAACAGGTGGTTTTGACTTGGGCTTGCATGATTCTTTTTTCCAACCTGGCTGAACGTTCTTGTCAGTTTTGTTTGCTTTTGTCACAGCTGTTTTAGAATCCTCTTTGCCCCCTGTCTTATTCAATTCTATTTTAGGTGGGAGAATTGGTGTCCTGTTCTCACTGATGGTTTTTTCTGGAACTACAGGCTTTGATGGAAAGGATTTCTTTGGTTTTTCTACAGCACTATAGTGTTGAGATGTTATTACTTCAACATTTGATTGTCTCCTTAGCCTTGCTTGTAAAGCATTTGCTAATTCTGAACTTTCCTCCTGCATGCTCAGTCTTTTATGGGCTGCCTCATTCTTTGCTGGTTTCAGATGAACAGCAGGTTTATCAAATTTAGGGGGTACTCCTGGCTTTTCTGGTTTTGGAACTGTTTTGTTTGAAAAATCAGGATTTGATCTTGCTTGACTAAGAGGCAGCTGGGAAACCTGTACACCAGTCTTTTTGGGGAATGTATTAAAAATTGAACTATCTGTATTGTCATTTTCATCAGTTGTGGTTTTCCGAGATTCAAATTTTGCCTTCAGTATTTCAGCTAAATTATTCCCACCATCGCTATGGATTCTCTCCCTTGGCACTTGTGGCGGCACTGAGAGTTTAGGAGAGTTCTGTCCTACACTGTCCGGTCTCATGGGTAATTTTGGTGGTAGAACTGGTTTCTTGTCAGAATCTGAACTTGAGCTAGATGACTTTGCTTCTAAATCAGGTTTTGACACCTCCTCTGATATCCTTGTATCTAATTTATTCTTTAAAGCGGCAGCCAGAGAGGAGCGGTCTATGGGGGGAGGCTTTGGACTGCTGTCCCTATTTGCTACAAATCCAACAGGTGGTGGAGGGGGTCTGGAAGTTGGCCGTTTTATGGCATTGGCATTCCTCTTGACCCTCAACTCAGCCTGACTAGTCGGCCGGACAGATTCAGGCTTCTCCTTCACCAGATCTGGTGGTTTGGGTATATCAGGCTGTTTAGAAAACACAAATTTAGGTTTTTCTCCCTCCTCATTATTATTATTGACTGGGACTTCATATTTAACCTCTTCGTATTCATTGTTGCGAATCGAGGTGTCTGGATGCTCATAATCTTCTTCATCACTATCAATAGCTACTTCAGAATAGTTTTCATCGTAACGTACATCATTAGGTATGTTATCCTGAGAAATGAAGAAAGATAGTGGATAGGAGAAAGATTATATATATATATTCATCTTCAGACAGATTTTCTTGTTTGTACAGATTTTTATCTTTCTTACAAATTTTTTTTTGGTGATACTGTTCATGTACTCTTTATTAGATTAATTATGATTTTGAAAGACTTGATGAATAAAATGCATTTTTTTCATTTCACAGAAAATCTGTCTGATATTCATGCAATACAAAATTTTAAAATGTATAAAGATTGAAAGTTACATTAGAAAATTATTGCTTTATATAAAAAAGAGAGAGATATTACAATGGTATTTTTATACATATAAATATTATCAAGATTTTTCTTAATCATATATTCAAAATGCTTTGTTAAATATCAAAGAACCTTTACTATAGAAGAAGCATGCCAGTAAATGTTTAAATATTAATTTTGATGTTTGCCAAAAGAATTTAAGAAATTAAATATTTTCCATTTAAATTTTAGAAAAACTATTTTGGATATGATTAACAATGGAGAAAGTCTGCACTACAAAGAGTTATCTTATTTTATAATTACACATAATATATCTAACTTTAATCATACAAGCTACTGACAATAAATTATGAAGATGCAGACTTTCCTACGGTCACTTTCAGAGATATCCCGCTTTTGGTGTTTTTTAATCTGTATATATACCTCCTGTATATCTGCCATCTCCTTGCCCTCTATGTAAGTAGAGGGGGCCCAGCCCTCATTACCTCCTATCTTCACAAACCACCAACCATCAGCTGTCTTCTGCTTCACCTACAGAAAACAAATCTTTTGTGAAATTAAGTTTTTCTCTTTTGTTTTTAGGAAGTCAACAAATCTGCACAAAAACATTTGACTTTCAAACTGGAAAGCTTAAGATCTTACCTCAACATTTTCACCTTTCGAGAAGCTGATACCATCTCCAACTGTGTCAGTAAAGTCAGCAATAGTTACATACTGAGTTTTCTTCTGTTTAGGAGGTTTTATATCTATTTTAATCTGAAAAAAAAAAAATTAAAAACAATATACACATGCACTTTTCCAAGAATTTTATCTTTCTTGGAGTTACTTCCCTTATCATAATATTTTCATTTCCTTACATTTTTGATAGAGCTCTGTCTGGGAGGGGGCCTGATGGATCCTCCTCTCTCTAGGGACAGGGACTTTTTAGACAGGTAGGGTTTAGTGGGGCGGGGCGGGGGGTCTGGTTCGTCATCCCACGAGTCATCCCCTTCGTCCTGCATTAGATCACTGATGTCCTGTAGTCCCCCCACTATCTGGACTCCTGAGGCGCGTGCGACTCTCTCCATGTGAGCTTTCTCAGCCTTCATCATGTATGTCGCAGGTGCCCATCCCTCTTTTCCATTTTTTCTATAAATATGAATTTTTATCATTTTATTATCCTTTTTTAACAATGCAAAACCTTTTCCATCAGGGAGTGTACACTTCAAAAACATATAATCATCAACATTTTATGTCTTTGTAAAATAAGATCACTAGCAAGGACATACTGGTTAAGGGATATTATTTTTGAAACAATTTCATCTTTTTACTTATTAACAATGACTGTAATATAATTTTGATTGAATTGATGTGATTTTTTCACCCATGATTCTTCAAGTTCCTTTAAAAACCAAACAGCCAGAAAAAATGATATTTCGTACCAATGATGGACTCATAACACTGTAATGTGGAACAATGTAAACTCCACCGATTTACAGCTAAAACTCACCGGATCCACCACCAGCCATCCAGATTTTTCTCCACTACCTCCACCACTGCCCCCTTCTCCAGGGGCAGCTCGTCGGAATTAGCGGGGTAGTAATCATCGGTGCAAATGAACTGTTCCTCTAAGGGAGAGAATTCATCACAAAATCGTTAGCAACACTTCCTTAGTCGTACTATTATGTATCAGTTTACATGTATTTCTTAAAGGAAAATGGATATCAAATTCCTATACTTTTGTGTGGTGATTCATATATGTGTGATTGTATAAAATCAATAAAGGAACTTTTAACTTTGATAATACTGATTGTAAAAAAAATTCATATATGTGTGATTGTATAAAATCAATAAAGGAACTTTTAACTTTGATAATACTGATTGTAAAAAAATTACATTTAAAGGTAAAAACAAAATATTTTTTTAATGTTGCAGAAAAAATAAACATATTAAACCATACTGATGTTTTTCAATTTAAATTGTACTAAAAGAGTTCACAATTATACAACATACAAAATCTACCATTTTGGTGGTATAGAGGGATATATAATTTTTTATCCACTGGAATACAAAATTAAACTGATGCAAGCTGGCTGTAAAAATAATCAATGAATAGCTCTCATTTCAATTTGAATCTTAATTCTATTTTGACAACAAAATTAATCATATCTTTTATTTGTGTATCAATACACCTTTATATGAGTGTGCATGGTCCTAATTGATAGACCTTTCACATGCCTAAATTATGTAACTCTGAATCAAAACGTAGTCAAGAAACAAAATCTATACACATGTATTTCAGAATTATGTTTTGATAACCAAATATTGACCCACTTACAATCATTAATAAAATGTCTCTAATTTAGAAATACAGTTTAAGTTTCTTGTACATTGTAAATACATAACAATAAAAATTTTCCAAAAAAATGTATGGTTAATAGGTATTGTAAGTTCATATTTCATGCAGTTAATGTATCAATGACCCACACTTAGCTAGGAACAAAGGGGACTAAATTATGAGAACAGGAGCAATATTATCAATGTCCAGTCACCTTCCCCGGGCCTCGCCCGTTCACTCAGTTCCTCTTTGGTACCGTCCGCCCGTTTTAGATAAGTACTGGGCACCCATCCTTGTTGGTCCTGAACGTGGACAAACCACCAGCCTGAAAATTCACCACAACCAGAACACTACAGAGCTTGCTGACAAAAAGTTTTACAATACATGTATATAACATGTACAACCCCCCACGGTATATAGCAAAACAGATTGACATATGTCAACATAAAGAAACTGATTCTCTAGAGTGAATTCAGAAAGGTCATGTAGTTCTTTTTTATGTAATTATCTCCTTGTCAGCAAACTACCATAGATGTGAAATAAACCATGACACCAGAACAGTTTTTTAAAATAATTTTTTTACCATAATTATGACTTTCTCCGTCTGAGTCATTCTGATAAAAGAAGACACCTCTTATGTCTGTATGGGTGTCATTCTCATACAAAACGACAGACTGTCTATCAAATACACTGTCAATGTCTGCTTCTGATTCATTGGTTACTATCATGTTCAAAGGAAAGAAAATTACAAAAAATGAATTTTAAAGATACAAAAAATCATGCACACTTTATTTTCCAAGAAAGATTTATGATAGGAACAACCTCATTCTCATATTCAGACAAATATGTAGTAATTATATAAACCCCCAAAAATAATTACAGAAAAACTATAAGAAACCCAACCCCCAAGCAAAAATTTAAAAGTAAATGAGAAGTGTAACCCTTTAATCAAATTGAGAGTTTAGTTTTCATTATGTAAGCTTGCATTGTGGTTTCCTTTCACATGTATGAATTAAATGTCTTCCTTTTTGAATCCTCACATTAATGACATTAATTTAGTTAGTCTCTATACATCTAAATTATTACAACTGAACCCCTTTACAGTGTTATTTTACACAATGACATGAACATTACAAAACTACTGTAAACCTTCTAGGTGGAAGGTAAAGGAATGTCCCACAAAAGAGCTTTGGTAGAAAGTATATTAAAGGGATCATAACAACTAGGGGACGCCATCCTTTGTTCCGATGTACTGTATATAGATCTATACTGGCAATACCTACCACTTTCCGTTTTCTCTATGACCTCGACCTCCGTGCCAGCTTTCAGATTTAGGTCCCATTTGTCCTCTTTCGTATAGTCAGCTATGGCCCTGTACTGTTCCCCAAGCCTGGGCTCTGAAATCTTACTTGCTGTGTCAAATGTGGCTTTCTTCTTCCTTCTGCAAATATACAGATATGCAAATCAGAGTAAAGCAGAGTGCTGACAAATATTTAATCAGAGACTCTCAGTCTTTTATATAGATTTTTATTAAACATTCACTCACTGATTCTTTCTCTGCAGACATTAAAAGGTTTTTATCATGTCTCAAAATTTTTTGACATTACATTAAGTTTATATGCTATCAAAATCATCCATCAAAAGTTCTTGGCTGGATAAAAAGCTATATTACAGTTAAATATAGCATAATAAGCCAAAAAAGGGGGGGGGGGTGTTTATCATCAGGGAATTTCATCAGAAATGGTATATAATGTGTTCCAGTATATGGATGCATGAATAAAGCTTTAATTCGTACACAGATATTTGATATTTTCCTTCATACAGAGGTGTGATCCCTTTAAACTGTTGTCCTCAGATGATAGCAATGTCCTTAATAAACTTAAATTGGTCATTGAATACAACAATCTATTCTTCCTTTATTGTGTTCATACAGTTACATGATTTCCTGTTTCTCCTACATACATATATACACGGACTACCAATCGTCTTCACTGATGCGGGGTGACTAGAAGTGTATTACGTTGATGTTCCTAATAAAACATTCCTATCCTATACATATAAACAACCCTGTCACATGTCAGGCATATCGGGCCTCATGTTAGATTTCACGTCTTACGACATTATGAATGAATATATTCCTGAATGATGCTTAATTTCTCTTAATATAGGCACAAAAAAACCTTTATGAATATCATGATATTTATTGTCCAAAGATACATCAGTATTTATAGAATTAAGGACACAGCCTTAAAATGAGCAATATTCACCTTGTCACAAAAATTTTACCATAAGACATTGAATTGACTAAAAATCCAATTTTTACTCAAATTTTTGAAGATTTATTTTTAATTTAATCCAATTTAAACCAACACAAAATAAAGTAACAATAGATTTATAAAATCTCATCATTATCAGATTTTATTTCTGAATTTAATATCAAAGAAGCTAGTAATAATTATTTTCTGACTGAATTTCTTCAGCTTACTCTAATAAACCATATCCTGCTTTCCTTGGTCATATACACCTAATGGAATTTAATGGATTACCTAATTAAGAATTAAAATACCTGCACAAGGTACAAGAATAAGTCCAGATCAACTCCATCAGCATACTAAAAATAGACGGAGTGTCCTCCCCTTCTATAACAGGGGGGTCTCGACTCACATTGGACATGATAATATAATCTGAGTCCGAATTCTCCGACAAAGCTTCTAGATTATCCAGATTGTCCATTATTCCATTAATCTGCTGTTTATATAATGAAATGGAGTCTATCCCCTTTTTCACCACGCAAATTGCATCTTATTCATAATCTCCTCTCCAAAGGAATGCATGCAAATAATTCTCTTGTTCCACCTAACATGAGCATGTTCACCAATTTGTATTCCATGTTCACAATTTATACAGTCCAATTAAAAATGAAAGATTTTTAAAAAAAATTTTTCTGCTACAAGAGAAATCACAATGAACATCAAGTGTATTAAATCAAAGCACCCCCAGACAGCTCTGATGTTAATTAAGGAAGGAGAAAAACATCCCTGTCTATCCCTGCCCGGGTGCTTAATGATCTATCTTCCTGGCTGACAGGTAGAACCACCCCGAGGCCCCACCGGCCAATACATTAGCAGAGAATTGTGTACCCTTATGTAACAGTACACTGTCGTTTCGTGTAAGGTTTAAAGAGTCAGTGTGATAATTGATGTAATAAAGTTATATCATTAAAGGTCGGAAACTGCAAGTCAATTTAAACTTTACAATTAGATATTCCAAAATAAATACCTTTCAAAAGACACCCCCCCCCCAAAAAAAAAATTAAGACATTTTTGGGGGTTATCAATTTCTTTTACAAATGAATATGAAGGTAATAATTTGATTTAAATATCT
This sequence comes from Saccostrea cuccullata, assembly GCF_032062105.1. Lineage (NCBI taxonomy): Eukaryota > Metazoa > Mollusca > Bivalvia > Ostreida > Ostreidae > Saccostrea > Saccostrea cuccullata. The sequence continues at coordinate 22,133 of NW_026925128.1, forward strand.
GCAATAATGGCAAAAATACAATTATTTTATTATATAAAGTGCTTCATAAAACACAAAATTATTTTGACTCTCCATCTGAGTACATTTATTTTCAAAATTAACATCTGTATTAAGACTTAAGTGAAGACACCTTTCAGAGGGTAACACAAGTGTTAGATACCGGTATACTATTATGATGGTAACAGTAATGTTATAAATGTTTCATAAACCACGGAAACCAACCATAACGTTACTCAAATTTATTTTTGGCTTTACTGACATCCTTATAATCTTATTATTCTCAATATCTAACAAGCTGTTACATTACGTTGTAAATATCCACAGGTAATTGTAGCTATATACTGCAGAGTTGTTTGAATGTGTTGTAAAGTATCAGGTGTAAATACCTGTATAGTTAAACAAATAGAAAGTTTATCTTTGTTTAGTTTCCCACTCCTTTGTACACAAGATCACCAGAAGAGATAATCCTTATAGTAACACTCAGGTCATTTCTAAATAACCATGAACACCTCCAACTGTTTAAATAAGTTTCCATTTCATTTAATGTATAGTATTGTTTATTAAAGCTTGATTGTAATAACATTCTACAAAACATTCACAATTGAAAATAAAGAACTAATTTTGTACGCTTCAGACAAAAACTCCACACAATATTATTTCTTTAGCTTGTTGTTCTGCTTTTCCAAGCTTGTTGCTCTAGACTACAATTCCTAAATTGTTGCTTTATTATTTCTTACCTGGTCATTCTACTATTTTCCAACCTTGTTGCTCTACAGTTTTCTAGCTTGCTGCTTTACTATTCCTTGCTTGTTGCTTTACTAATTCCAAGTTCAACTTGTAGGATTACTATTTCCTAGCTTGTTGCTCTAACATTTCATAGCTTCTTGTTTGAATCTACTATTTCCAAGCTTGCTGCTTTACTATATAGCTTGTTGATATACAATTTCCTAGAGAGTTGCTTAACTATTTCCTAGGCTTGCTGCTCTATCATTTCCTACTTGCTGCCTAGTTGTTCCTTTACTATTTCCTAGCTTGTTGCCCTACTATTTTCCAACTAGTTGATCTAGGACCATTTCCTAGCTTGTTGCTCTATTATAATATATCTTGGCTTATTGCTATTCTATTTCCTAGCTAAAATATTGTTCTATTATTTCTGAGTTTGTTGCTTTACTAATTCACAGCAAGCTTGTTGCATTATTTTCTAGAATAAGCTAATGTTAATTCACTATTCCCTAGAATATAGCTTAACTATTTCTTAGATCTTGACTATTTTCTAGTTACCATTTTGCTTACATACTATTTCACAGCTTGCTGCTTGCCTAATAAACTACATCTTAAACATAAAGAAGAAAGCAGAATCCATGTCATATACAAAGAACTTTTATCTATCTATAAATCTCACTAGACAGGCTACTTCTCTTGCTTAAATTTCCTCTGCATCTTTCTTCCTTTCTGAGTATTCTTCTCAAACTTTATTATTTAACAAGAAAAGGTATGTAAAATTTTGTTTACCAGATAATTTCTGTAAACTTTTTTAAGGTACATAATTTAAGTCACTCAAAATTTATCACACTTTTTTTGTTACATGTAACTGATCAATAAATTCATGAGTTTAGTGTTTTGAAGTGAAATAAGCTTCTGTATGCATTTGTTTTAATCATATTTGATAGTGTGTACATGATTATCTAAGTGGACAAGAGAAATGCAAAGGTGTTACAATGTAAAATATGTTTACAGTACAAAACATTATTATTTTTGTGTTTTACAACTTTAATATTCTCTTTAAATCACACATAGGGAGTTGATTATTTCCTTTATGAGGAGTATAATTCCCACACGAAAAAGAAGGAAACGGCACAATTGAATATTTCACATCCATCCTCACAAGCAAATCTTAATTAACATGCAATTACATCAATACTTAAAAACAAGAGGCCCATGGGCCACATCGCTCACCTGAGAAGATTTGACCATTCTGTTCTTTACCAGATTCCCCCTTGTAATACAAATTTTGACCCCACTCTACCCCAATGATCATAATTTAAACAATTTATAAATCTACATATCATAGGATGCTTTGATTCAAATGTAATAAAGTGCATTCCCCATTGTGGCCCGACCTACCCAAGGGGTCATGATTAGAACAATTTAGAATCTACACTACCCCAGGATGCTTCCACATAACTTTCAGCTTTTCTGGCCCAGTGGTTCTTGAGAAGATTTTTAAAGATTTTTCCTATACATTTCTATGTAAAACTTTGATTCCCCATTGTGGCCCCGCCCTATCCCCGGGGGTCATGATTTTAACAATTTAGAATATACACTACCCCAGGATGCTTCCACATAACTTTCAGCTTTTCTGACCCTGTGGTTCTTGAGAAGATTTTTTAATGATCCCACCCTGTTTTTGTCGTTTCTTGATATTTTGTGAAAAAAAAAATATATCATTTTAACAATTTAAATTCCCCTTCACCCAAGGATGCTTTGTACCACGTTTGGTCAAAATTGGCCCAGTGGTTCTTGAGAAGAAGTCGAAAATGTGAAAAGTTTACAGACAGACAGACAGATAGACAGCTAGACGGACGGACGGACGACGGACAAAATGTGATCAGAAAAGCTCACTTGAGCCTTCGGCTCAGGTGAGCTAAAAAATACAAAAATTTTTTTGTTTGTACATGTTACATACTTACCTTATATAGGTATGTGCGGGGGTCTGTTTTATAAAAGGTCAAATACTGAACTTGATTTGCACCCCCCCCCCCCCCCCAGGCAATCTAATGATTAAATAAAGAAAACCACATTCAGTCTTTAATATTTTTAGTATTCTTGTCTAATTTAAAGAAAATAATTATTATTGTTGACCTTTTATATCATGCTGATCTAACAACTATAGCTAGGTTACATTTAATCTAAACTTTTTGACAAATATATAGTAATCCCTGATAAAAGGGATATAAAATATTTATCTTTGACAAGATGATTCAATATGATTATCACAAATCATATATTATGAAGAAACATTAATTAAAATGAACTATGATCCCATCCCTAGCAAGCACCAAATCTTTTAGATAAAAAGATCCTCTTAACAAATTGACTATTAAATACAGAGTTGTTGAAATTTAAGATGTACACTGTATATCAACTGATAAAACAGGCACTAACAAGTAATTTACACATGACAGTACAGTCAAACTTGTCTTAGCGGCCACCCGAAATCAACGGCCACTCGCGATCAGCGGCCACTTTCAGTTCCCCCCGAGGATTTTTACTATATATTTTAACTGGAATAAACGGCCACCTATGTAACGCGGCCAGCGGCCACTCAAATTCCCCACCCACAGCCTTATTGACACTGTAATAGGCGGCCATTTCGTCACTTGCTGTGATTCTATTGTGTCTTTTAAACTCAATCGCTTATGTAATTATATCCCGATAGCCAATTTAAACTAGCTATTAATGCAATTAAACAAATTACTATTAGATACACTGAACTCTGTTTGCATTTATGAAAAAATCTGTTAGATCAATTTGTAATTATTTTTCAAGATCGCCGATTGCAAAATAAAAATAATTTAAATACAATTGATGCTTTCCTCTATCTAAAGAAATTCACACCTTTTGAATTTTGATTCCATGTAGAAGCCCTAATTGCTACTCTTGTGAAAACAAAGTGCTTCATGTGGCATGATTATCTCGTGAATTTCACTATTAACAGACAATCGATAGGGATTAGTCACGCTCTACTGCATATGACACCTGTGTTATGGAATGATTTCAACTGCGTCAATACATCTCTCTGGTCAACTGGTTAATTTTATTTCTGTGTCTTATGTTACATAGAAATTCTGATAGATTTATAAACAATAAAATTTCCCAAACTTTAAAAACTTCAGCAAGTAAGTTAATTGCCGATGAATTAATGGAAGGGGGGGGGGTTACACTGCTGACCATTTTTGAACATATGCAAGTGAAATTTTTATTGACATATTCTTACTGGTACTTAACTTTCTATGCTTTATTTTATTTACCATTAAACTGTATTTTTGTGTATTTTTTTTTTTTCTTTATAAAAAAGGATAATAGTCAGACACTGTATGTATTTCTTGTTTGACTAATATGTAGGAACAGAAACATGCACAAAACCTTAAAAAATTCTAATTCTTTAATAGTTTTTTGAATGAGCTTGAATTATTATATATACACATAAATAGCCTTTGTTAAATTGACCTGTTTTATTATTTTATTAATTTCACTGTTGCGCTTAATGTTGTTTATTCATTTCCCGAATATCTTTTTCGAGGGCAAACTGGAATAAGAGGCCACCTGTCTTAAGTGGCCAGTTTCCAGACTTCCCAAAGGTGGCCTCTTAAAACAAGTTTGACTGTATTTGACTTTGATGATCTTATGCAAGTCTAAACATAGGTAGAAGCACATTCAGAAATGTATACCTATAGGTCCTTAAAGGTCAAGGTCTCAAATACCCAGTGAATGTTCTCTACAATCTGTTATACTTTCATTTAAGTTCTTTTATTTATTAATATATTTACATCCATTGAATATTTTCTCCTTTATTTCTTAAGAAAACCCATTGCGTTAATCACTGCATGAACTACATTAGACATGTCACGCGACTGTACCTGTGCAGATTTCTTGATCAGTGGCTGTTCCATCAATGAAACATATAAAGACGTTTGCATCCTTAATACAATAATTAATCTTTTTAATCCTACTTTAAATGATTATTTTCACAGATATAAATATAAACAATAAAATGTCTTTTTTGTTTGTTAATTATTCTAAATTAACATCAGCTATTGCAGAAAAAATTTACATAACCCGCTTACGCGGGTTATGTATTTTTTCTGCAACAGCTGCTTCCATTAATTCCAGTAATAACAAACAAAGAAAACATTTTATTGTTTAAATAAACATGGGATAGTGAGAGTTTAAGAAATCAGCATACTGGTAATTTTGTACCCGTGAATTAAATAGAAAGAATATGCGGAATTATGACCCCACCGAAAAAAAGTACATCTACAGTATTTTAGTGAATAGCTCCAGACATTGCTATACAGTTCAGAAAATTGTTTTCAATTAATTCAGCTTTATAACTTTATGTTGGCCATCCTTTCCTTTCCTCATAAATTAATGATAAAACAAATTATACAATTCAGTAAAAATTATCAAAGTTTTCATCTGAAATCATTTCCTTCAATTAAAATGATCAATTCTCTGTATCAGAACAACTGCCATTTCCTTGTTGTTATCTGTATAAATACATTATGTACCTTATTCCTGATTAACCACAAAATCATGTTTCAATAAATGATGCAACATAATCTTCACTGTCTTCTGATCTTTAAGTACACAAATACCAACTCTCAAAACAATTCATAATCATAATAATTGTACAAATCTTTATTTTAAATGCACACAAATTAGAAAATTTAATGGGTGAATCGTTTTATGTATTGTTTCATATGAGAATGTTTTAGATCAATCTGGGGAAAAAAGCATATAATAAAGCTGAGAAGAATGTTTTGGTACATGTATAAGAAGGCTTATATAAAATATATCTTACTATTTGTTCTTAAATTCTGTTTGTTTTTTGGGTTTTTTTTTAACAGAATCTCAAAAGAAATGTTTGCATAAAAACTTCTGTAAAATTCAGACAATCATAGTTTATAGCTTTAGGCCTTCAATTTCAAACTTTTAAACATTTTTAGCACTCAATTCAGACATTATATATCAACATGCTGTGTGCACTCTAAGACAAATAAAATTTATCTCACTCCCTCCATCGAGATCAAAGACATGCTTTACAATCTGTATACCTTAAAAGTTGATAGATTTAAGCAAAAGTGACTCCCCATCATTCAGAATTAGTCAAACTTACGGTAGATATATATGTACTTTGACTGGCCATTTGCAGTACATTTATTCTACATTCATGCCTAAAAAGAGGTAGAGCCACTGTGGGCTTTATTTGGCCCTGAGAATTTCTGAAAAATCAAAACCACTCAGTTTAGGTTGCAAATGCAGTATTTATTACTTGGAGTATTGGTGACCACCTATCTATTCATCATGATGTAATTTTCCATCTAGTCAATGCATTTTGACGTCATAAAATACATCATTTTCTTCATATCCTGTAAATTCCTTTGAAAATGACCTAAAGTTGAAGCATTTTTTCAATATTTCATATAGAACACAACCTCTGATCCAAAATATGCAAATACATAATGAAAGCTCTGTTTCTGAAGATCAAAAAACATGTTTTACTTTTTGGATCATGGACTGTGCTCATATTTTAATTCTTTGCAAAAGATAGTCAAATACGCATGGCCTTTTCTGCAAATTTCAAGAACATTGCAATTTCTCAAACCTGTTTTCCAATATCAAGATTCTCAAAACGAAATTTTATTATAGAAAATAAAAGCACCAAGTGTCTACTTTATTTTGATATATGAAATGGGAAAGAGGATGGTAGTTAATTAATTGATATAAGTACAGGGCCATTTTATGCATAAGATGGCTCTTGCTCTTTAAACACTCATTGGGCATGAAGAAAAAGAATACAGTATATTTTGTTTCTGATAAACTTTGTATCATTATCATGAATATTTTCATTTTCAAAACACAATTTTTGAATGAAACATCATAGAATGCCTGATGTAAAATTATTTTAAATTATTAAGAAAGTGAAGTAAATTTGGACTATATTAGTTTTTTCTCAACATTATTCAATCAGTGCAAGTACTTAATGCATACAAATGTCATAAAGCTGACTGATCACCTTCAATAATATTGCCAATACCAGGCGACTTTTATGTCCACTTTATAACAAAAACCACAAACTGCCCCTGATAAAATCCGACTTTTTACCATCTCATTATCATTAATAAGGACTCGTCTCTCAGTCAAAACACTTCATGACTAACATTGAAGTGGGTGGCTTTGAATATAACACTGAATCACTTAGCTGCAGAACTGTAGCTCTCTGACAAAAATATACACTGGAGAGCTTAGATACAGTGCCAACCATTGAAAAAAAAAAACTGTCTTTGCACATAAAAAATGTGCTGTTTCATCAATTTTTTTCTCTGTGTGTTTTCAAACTGCCATCTCAAAATACATTTGTATTACTAATCTAGTGCTCCTACCATATTTTTTTTTATAATTTCCACAACAAACCATTTCTTATAATTGTTAACAGCCCTCTCTAGTCTGAAATTGAGACTCAATTTGTAAGTTTGAGATGGCAAGATTTAACTGTATATACTTTCATAAAAAAATTATCATACATGTACATTTGCTCTCATAAATTTGCATTTAAAAAACATTTAATGAAATCCCTACCAGTGAAACCAGAGGGGACTATAGGTTTCTTCTGAGTCTGTCTGTCCGTCTGTGTAAAATGAGCTGCTCTGGTCAAAGTATGCATGTATAAATATCTGATGGCAGGGAAACAAGTCTTTCTTTGCAAGGCAGATCGACTTCATTCCAAGACATTTCAATCATAATTTTCATAATTAAGTAATTACCAAAATGTCCACAGGGGAACTTTTTCATATAAAAGATACTATAATATGACATCCTAAACAGAAAAGGGGATCCCGGTGTCATATAATATATTGAACCCTGCGATATTTTGAACCCGGGTTCAAAATATCGCTGCGAAATATTGAACCCCCCTATAAAATATTGAACCCGGGGTTCAAAATATTATGGCAATAAAATATTGAGTCCCCCTGTCCATTTAATTTAAGAGGTAGGGGCAAAATATTATGGCCATAAAATATATATTTTACAGGGAGGGGGTTCAAAATATTATGGCCAGTCCCCCTGCCCATTTAATTTTAGAGGGAGGGGGGCAAAATATTATGGTTCCCCCTGCCCTTTTAATTGATGAGGTAGGGGGTTCAAAATATTATGGCCATAAAATATTGAACCCCCCTGCTCTTTAAATTTAAGAGGGAGGGGTTTCAAAATATTATGGCCATAAAATATTGAATCCCCCTGCCCATTTAATTTTACAGGGAGGGGGTTCAAAATATTATGGCCATAAAATATTGAATCCCCCTGCCCATTTATTTTTACAGGGAGGAGGTTCCAAATATTATGGCCATAAAATATTGATTCCCCCTGCCCTTTAAATTTAAGAGGGAGGGGGTTCAAAATATTATGGCCATAAAATATCGAGTCCCCCATCCATTTAATTTTACAGGGAGGGGGGCTCAAAATATTATGGCGATAAATTATTCAGTCACCCTATTGAACTGTTTTGAAAAGGGAATGATGATATAATATGCCTGCAAATAATCTAAAACCCTTCTCCCACTTACACACTTCCACTGGCCATAATATTTTGAACCCCCTCCCTCATCAATGAAAAGGGCAGGGGGACTCAATTTTTTATGGCTATAATATTTTGAACCCCCTCCCTCATAAATTGAAAAGGCAGGGGACTCAATATTTTATGGCCATAATATTTTGAACCCCCTCCCTCATAAATTAAATGGACAGGGGGACTCAATATTTTATGGCCATAATATTTTGAACCCCCTCCCTCATCAATTCAATATTTTATGGCCATAATATTTTGAACCCCCTCCCTCATAAATTAAATGGACAGGGGGATTCGATATTTTATGGCCATAATATTTTGAACCCCCCTCCCTGTAAATTAAATAAGCAGGGGTACTCAATATTTTATGGCCATAATATTTTGAACCCCCCTAGATGTAGAATTAAATGGGCAGGGGGACTCAATATTTTATGGCCATAATATTTTGAACCCCCTACCTCTTAAATGAAAAAGGTAGGGGTTCAATATTTTATAAGGGGGTTCAATATATCGCAGCGAAAAAGTGAACCCAGGTTCAAAATATTATGCGATATTTTGAACCCGGGTTCAATATATCGCGGTATCAAAATATTATGCTACACCGGTAAGGGACATGTATTGCTTAGGCAATTATACTCTCAGAATGCTTGTTTCAGAAGATATTTTCATAAGCAAATCAGACAACTTACTCTGAACAGTTTCTCATAAATTGTGCTAGTTGCATACTGGAGATACTATGAGCAAGTTAGCTCATGAAATTATACCCCTAATGCAATTTTTCATATTTTGCTATTTGCAATTTCATAACTGTCATGACCTAGAACTTCCAAAAATGACTTTGCTGTAGAAAAAGACACATGCTTTGATTATAAAAAATCTTTGAGTAAAATATAAACATCCATTGTTTCTTATTAATACAGAAATTAATAATTAATGAACCTGATATGAATTTTCCTCTTTTTTCTGTCAGTGGCCTTGAATTTACCAAAATGATCTTTAGGGATAGATCATGACACACCCTATAAGTCATAAGAAGTCTTTGTAACCTTGAACTTGTTGTAATGACCTTGTATCAACATCAAAATCTACCTTACATGTAATATTTGCTTCATTTTTATTGATATAAAAGCTATAAATGCCCATTTCCAAAGAAAGAAATTAATTTAATTTGTCTGCAAAATGGGCATTTAATCTTCCTACTTTGCAGAAAGCAATAATTCTGGAATATTACAAATTATTCAATAGAAAATAAACTTTTATGTAATACACTGAATAATTATATAACTAGTATTTTAATGATTTTACTTTATGTAGTAAACACATAGGAAGAAGGAAGAAATTATGTAGAATTAATTGCCTTTATGAACATGATGGTATTTAACTCTTATTACAAGGAGGAACTTAATTTTAGCACTCAGTGGATGAGCAAAGCAGACAATAATTTGGTCTATACGAAAACCATATGACATTTATGAAGAAGCTACTCAAAAGAGGAGACGAAAAACTTGTAAACAAGCAAGAGAAATAAATACTCAATTTCACTGACATAAATTAATGCAAACACTCAACTTACGGATCTGAGGAAAACGAATTTTTAATCCGAGTAAAAATACTTCCAAGAGAAAGTTTTGAAGAATCTGCAGACTTCATTATAAAGCAACAAAAATTGTCATCCTCAAAAGAATCATAACACAGAAAATAGCATCTAAGCACAAACAAATGAACACAACTAGGTATAATTAGAGTGTGGTATTAACTTTTCAGGATATAAATGCATGGCCACTAGATTCAGGCTTGAGTCACTCAATATTAAGTAATGCATGACGATCAGCTTATGATGGACAAGGATCAATTTCTGACAACCTTTAGTCCAGTGTTTGTGCAGGTGACTTAACATTTGAAAGATCTCAAACTGTATGTCTGGTCTTTGCCAACCACAGACTGAAAGAAAACCTGCCTGTATACCGCAAACATCTTCACATTGCATATCTCGATCATCAATTATTGGCTTGATCGATGCACAATGCAATTTGGAACTGGTAGGTCATCTTAGTGCGCATTCAATGGCTATATTCAATTAATAAATGTACATCCTTATTTGTACCAAAGTAAATATAAAATTGTGAGTAAATTTATCACATTTAAATAACTGAATCAAAATTATACTTGTATGTGTACTCTAGCTATTTAGATTACCTTTGTCAAATTTATAAAAATTCCACAACTTGTTCAATTTTTTTTTGACTGATTAAATATGTAAAATATATACGCGGGACGGAAATCCAAGCGTACTTAATATAAATGTAAGGCATATAGTGACAATCAGCATTTGCAGATTAAACAGAAATTGTTATTGTGTATGCGAAAAAAGGTCTACAGTATATGGACATGGTCATTTCTGAATCAGCATTTGCAGGTTACATTTTGTGTATGCGAGGGTAACATGATACTTGTCATGACTTGTGCCATTTTATCAGTAAATTGAATTTTATTGTTTTGAAATTCTGCCTGAATCTTAATGTGTTTTGCTAAAAGAAACTCCAACAAGACAACATATACTTGACACAGTTATAAAGTTAAACACATCAGGTAGAGAAAATGTTATTTATGACCATCCCTGGTATGAGCTCATCTTTAATTTTGAAATATGTATTTTTTGTGACTTTCCATTAGTATAAGTTATCATTTAATATGTCTTTCTTGCTTCATATAAACTTAATTAACACTTTAGGAAATTTGAGAAAAGTAATCATAATATAGACAAAATAATCTTATATTACCTAACTTTTCAATACCATTCACAGATATTTTACCCACTTTTATGATATGGTGTCTGTCCCAGTATTAAATTCAAGTACCTGTAGGACCCCAGTGAAAGTGTTTATTGAATAAACAAAGAGTTTAAGTAACCTTTTCCTACCCTAGCAGGTAAAAGTAACATGGTGTACAATTTTGTTACAAAGAAACGACAAGATTCTTCTATGACTCAAAAAAATATACTAATATTAACCAATTGTAAAAATATATTTGTAATTCCATATGCAAACATTTTTAATATTTATTTACAATCAGATATATGTGTAATATATGTGGTTTTAAATAATTCACACTAACCTTAAACCTTCTAGTCCTAAAAAATTCCAAGTATATGGACCTCACAACTTTGCTGGAAAAAAATCTAACTAAAGAAACCTATGTACTTACTGAACATGAATATTGTCCACTGCCCAAGAATTACGAATTCTGCTAACAGTATCTGAAACACTATCCTTAATTCGATGTACAGCAGTCAACATGGTCTCTTATTTTAAAACTGTTAAAATATTTTTGTCACCATCAAGTGATGAACTGATATGTCGCACAGCAGTTTCCTATCGATATGTAATCAAAGAGAAAAACGCATTGTCACAAGGAAAAAAAATATGGGATTAGCCAAGATTCTGTTCAAGAGGGAAGTAACATTGTTTTATGATCCATTGAAGACCTAAAATAAGTGAGACAGAAGGGAGATCTTTGTTTGCACCTGTATCCTTTAGGGGACATTTCAAAATTTAAATGGATCAATTTCACATCTCTTTCAAGTTTGATGGCCTTATCTAAGCCAGGACATATATAGAGTCCTCAATGAAAGAGAAGCACATATGACTTGAGAAAAGATGCCTGCATGGTCACACTGCATTTATAATGAGACAAATAGAACTTCATCCACCTGAGGTATTGTTAAATGAATGAATTTATTTCAATAATGATCATATGGTAACTTAAATACATCATATGTTTTTCAAAGATGAATATTTACCAATCAAATCAAAATTAATATTACAAAAAATGCATTTTTAATTCAATTTTGTACAGTATACGATAAGCCTGACAGTCACCAATTTCATACTTGCAATAAATAATCTTAAATGAAATTTGTTCATGACACCTTAATGTATCTGTTTACAGGTAAATAAGGGGGAAAACATTGCAACATGATAAGTTCATTAGCTGACTCACTATAGGGTCAATGTTTGTTCAGAATAGTAAATACCTAATTAATAAGGTCATGGACTGTCCAAATGTTTAACATGTTCCAGAGATATGGAAAAAGTCAACACATCAATGTGTCAGGCACAGAGAGACATGAAGAAAGACAGATCAAATTATCCTTATAGTTATCTATGTAAGGTCCATGTATGTCTAATGTTAGGTGTCTCTTTAAGGCTGATCTGTAACTATGTCATATTTTATCATTATCAGAACAAGTATATTTTGCTTAAATGTTTGGCATTAGGTTTCCTTTCATCTTTCTATAACCTGGTATTAAAGGATAAAATGCTATGACATTAAAACAAGGATTTAGGTCTTAGCTATTTCCATTGAATCCTAGAAATGTGTACTTATCACCAAAACCATAATAAGGTCACTGGTTATCAAACTGAATAGTAACAACCACATGTCTATATTGCAGTTCTCAGTCTTAAATGGTTTTGCCACAGACATTAAAATCTTTCATTGCACTAAGATCCTCCCCTTTTTGTATCAGTATTTCTGGCTATATATAACTCTTTTGTTTCAATACAATATCTCGAGAAGCTTTTGCAATGAAATTTTACACAACAACTCTCTATGGCCTATAGAAGACCTCTATCAATTTTGAGATAAAAAGGTCAAAGGTCAAGGTTAAAAAAAAAAAAAAAACACTTTTGTTTCTAGTACATGGTATCTCAAGAAACCTTTGAGCTTTTGCGGTGAAATTTAAACCACAACTCCCTGTAGCCTAAGGAAGACCCCTATTGATTTTGACATCAAATGGTCAAAGGTCAAGGTCAAAATTCATATGTTCTGTGTGTATATGTAAAACTTTCATTTCCTTGCAATATTTCAAAAACCTTTTGCCTTCTAAAAGTGCCCCTCTTGATGGCAAAGATTCAACAGAGCTTTAAAGTATTTTCCATTCACAGTTATGCTCTCAAACCATTTTCATTCATAAGGTATGCCATCATCAAAAAATGACCTATCAGCGAATTCTTTTATCACTCCTCCTTCAAATATCATTCTAGACTGTATAAAAATGATTTTAAGATAACAGTTGTAATAGTCAATTTCCTTGCCCCCTATTTATCACAAACATATAGAACTTCTAGTCTTCCTTGTTTCTTACATAAGTTTGTACTTAAAGTGTGTATTGTTTTTATAGTTAGTATGTGAAGTACAAAGCACTTCTAGTGTATTACATATGAACATGTACTGCATCATGTAATATTATTATCCTCCTTCTCAAACTACTATGAAATTAACTCTCGATCTTCCTGCTGCATTGTTTTAAATGCTTACTACATCAAGCATAAATAAAGAAGTTTATAAATTCAATCCACATTCATAATTTGCAAGAAATCAATTAAATAAGAGGGAATCATGTGTTGAATTCAATACAAATAAACTTTTGAAATTAAGTAGACTGTAATTATGAATTGTTGCATAGGCTAGTTGCTTGCTGGAAAAAATCACTATAAATTACCCACAAATAGCATAATCCTCTTATGAAGCATTATTATCTGCAAAAATATGCTTATTTCATTGTTGGGCTATGTTATTCTCTGATTATTTAAAGAAATTTTTTTCTTCCTTCCTTCTTCACTGAGAAATTTTATGTCTTAAAAATCTTTAAAAATTTTAAAATACTTAACTCACATCCCATTTTTTCTTCATATGCATCGTCTATATAATTGTATGTTACGGTTGCACCTAAGCAGAGTGTTTTATCACTAAAATAAATGTTCTCTGGACTCGGTTTAACAACAGAATGGGTTCTGTGCATTGGGAATTAATTTAGCAAAGAAAAACACTGGAGATGGAACTCTAACTCAGTGCATTTACTATGAAATTTAATTCAAAGAGTTTCAAACATCAACATGCCTCACATGGCGTGTATTTTTAAAGTTAAAATGTTATGGAAAAGTTTTTAATTCTTCAATTTATACAGTAAAACCCAATTATTGCGAAGTCACTGGGACCTATGAAATTACTTTGCTATATATCCGTATTTCGTTATATCCGTACAAGGAATTCGTTAAATTTATATGGCTGGGATCCAAGATAACCGCTACATGTATATCCATGAATTCGCAATATCCGTGTTCATACAAGACAAGTTTTACTATGATAAGGATTGAGTTTTTGGGTAAAAGATATCCACAGTCTTTAAAGGGTTTGTTCCCATATTAATTTGATAGTCGTTTTTAATGGAACCAATTATTTTCTCAAAACTTGTTTTGGAGCGATTTTGCAATATTCTGCTATATAACATAACTATATATATATGCCTTTGTTCTTGCAGAGCCGTCCGATAATAATAATTACCAGTCTGATAATATATTATCGGATGGCAATGATAACAAAATCGGACGGTATTTAAAAACCAAAAGAAGAGTGGTATATGTCCACCCTCCTAACCCCCATCCCCACCTCCCACCCAAAAAAAAAGGAAAAAAATCAGGGAAAGCAATCGCAAAGAAATTTAGTTGCTACAAAATAGCAAATCCATGAAAAAATCGAGTTTAAACCGTCCTCAAAATTAATACTTCCCATCTTAAAGTGTTTTTGATACAGCACTTTGAATAAGCGAATTTAAATCCATTTCTGAGAAATAATCGGCAAATCTATTTATTTTATACGGATGTTACTAAATGGCTGCACTTGTAAAACCTGAGAATTTCCATTATATAAACTAAAACTCCAGGATGAAAATCCGCATTTTTACTTTCCATGGTGGCGGTAATAATTCCACCAAAAAAATTCTGTATCAGGTCAATTTATGCACAAAATAATAAAAATGTTCCAAAATAAAAAGGAAATCCTTCCCCACCGGACCCCTGTCTTGCTTATCTAAACGACTGCCATTGAATGAATGAAATGAAACAAGAGTTCACCCACTGTTTTTACTGTCTCTTTTCTTTTGTCTACTTATTAGACGGTTAAAAAACAATTGATGCCTAAACTCCCATTGTGTTATTATCGGACTCCTCCAGGTAACTTTTGGACATTTAAATGGCAATGTTTTAAGTAAGATATATGCCTCATACTATTCTATATGTAAAATTATCAGACAGTTTTCGGCCCTAACGGGCCTCAAACAGTCTGATAATTTTACATATATAACAGTATTCAGCATATATCCATAGATATTCTAACTGTGGAGAGGGTTTGTCAGGAGACACAGTTAGATTATTCTAAGTTAACTAGGTTGCTCCAACAAATAAAATGGGGAAAATATACTAATTTTTTTTGTTGTATTTATCTAAGTACAATTAAGTTAAGTTACCAGAAGTCTCTTTCAAGACTGTTAGAGCAGATCTATTGGTTTGTACTTATATCAAAGGAAGAGAAAAGTAGCTTAAGACTTGAAACTTTGCAAAAGCAATAACTAGAATAATGTTCCTTGATTAAGTCTCTTTTTGTGGCAAGATTGCAATAAGACTACAACTGTAGGAGTAGCTTTAAATAAAATTTTACAGAATTTACAATTTTAGTTACCAGGGCAACATCATTCATCAAAAAATAAAAAAACAAAAAAGACAAATATGTATTTCAGTGTAGTCTACTTGCCTGCCACATATTATATCATAATCAGACTAAAACTGTATTTGTAGTAGCATTTTTAAAGTATTTCACAGAAATTTCTATTTTTAGTAACCACAACAACACCGTTCATCGAAATAAAAAAACAGAATAAACAGATTATGTAACTTAGTGAAGTCTACTTATGCCCAGACCAAGACTGTAGCATTTTGAAAGTAATACACAGAAATTTCTATTTTTAGTAACCACGGCAATACCGTTTAAAACCAAGATAAAGAATTATGTATCTTAGTGTAGTCTACTTGTGTGCTAAGTTATATTGAAATCAGACCAAATCTGTAGGAGGAGTAGCATTTTGAAAAGATTTCACAGAAATTTCTTTTTTCAGTAACCAAGGAACACCGTTCATCGAAACTGAAAACTGATTCACAGAATAATGTATCTTAGTGCACTCTACTTGTGTGCCAAATTATATTGAAATCAGACCAAAATTGTATGAAAAATTGTTTACAGACAGAGAGACAGATGGCCGATGGAAACATCACTATCGTCTCTGACCAGTAGAGCTAAAAATATTCATGTCATTGAATAAAACTCTCAAAGTTATTGCAGAATGACCAAGTTAACTGTAGATATCCTGGGCAAGTTATCTCCCCTGTACTAATTAAATATCACAGAGAAAATGCCTATCCTGAACTTTGTTTACGTGCCTTCTATCATTAAACTCAGTAGATGAATTTGATACTAGGTTCAAATTACTAACATATAGGTAACTTGTTTTGATAGCTAGCTATAGAAAAATTGTCTAACTTTGAAGCTAAAAAATAGCTCAATACAGAAAAATTTCCTTTAGCACATATGAAATGTTTTGTTTTGCCATTTACCTTATACAGTATAACAAATTTTAGTGGAAATTTATTATCATGGGTACAATGTAGATGCAAGCATACCTTCAATAATAGTTCAATGCAGTAAAATTCTTATGCTTTGTAATATTTATAGGAATTCGTGGATTGGAAGTCTTGTTGTAGTTATAAGTTGTATAATGGACACTTTAGTAATACTTCAACTAGATTTCACAATGTGTTATTACATAGGAATGTGCACTAAATGCACGAAAAAAAAACCCAACATGCCTGCAGGTCTACATATTCAAGTCTCATGAGTCTCTCACCATACAATTTATTCAGCTTTATCTGCTCTAGGCATGAATGCAGAATCCAGAGGTCATAAAATGTATACTTATTTAAGGATCTGTGGGTTTTTTATTAAAAAGCCTTTGTATTAACCTCCCAAAAATCATTTAATATGGATTTTAGCCTATGAACTCCACGGGTTTTTTTTGGGGGTGGGGTTTTAAATATCACAGTTTGATTTTTGTGGTCTTCTGTTGATTACTCAAAATGATTATATTAGGGTAACAGGTGTAACACCTGCATGACAATGGAGATGAAAATTAAAAGTTAAACATGTTAAAGGTCACCTGAGTCCAAGCATGTAAACTCAGGTGACACAGAAAAAAAAGCTTGCCAAAGAAATGTATCCAGCAAGTGATTATTTCTTTTAATTCTTTTTTTTTATACACTGTACAAGGAAGAATAGCCCATTCTGAGATGTAGCATATACTTCCTGTGTTTAGAATTTCTTTTACAAAACAATGACACATATATACTTTGTACTACATTTTCAGACATATATATCACAATAAAGAGGCAAGGGAGGAGAGACAAGGGAGGGAAGCAGTACTTATTTGTCCTCTGCCACAATACAGAGATGAGGGAGGAGAGACAAGGGAGGGAAGCAGTACTTATTTGTCCTCTGCCACAATACAGAGGTGAGGGAGGAGAGACCTCATCACAGGGAAGCAGTCTCTCCTCCAAACTGATCTCTGCCATAAAATACAAAGATGAGGGATATAGGATATAGACAAGTCATTTTTTTTGAAGTCATAAATTTTCTGCCACAATACAGAGGTGAGGCAAGGAGAAAAATTCGTATTTTTCTGGGAGGGAATGCATTTTATAAACAATCCTACTAATTATAGTTGCCACATTTTATACAGAGATTATTTTTGTGGAGAGACAAGGGAAAGTACAAGTTTTACTTAAATCTTAAGTGTCCTATTTTGGGAGGATTAAGATGTCATCCTCCTAAAAACAAAATATTGAAGAACTAAAACCAGCACCTCATCACACTGGGAGATTCTCTCCTCCAAACTGATCAGAGCCTGGAATAAAAAACAAAAATGGTGACTGATATACTGTATATATTTGCCTACAAGTCATTTTTTTTTAGTCATAAATTTTTGTCCAAATAATTGTGTCCGATCTTATAGGCAAGTCATAGAAAAATTCGTATTTTTCTGGACAACGAAATGCATTTTATAGACAATCCTACTAATTATAGTTGAACAATGTCATTTTATACTGAATTATTTTTGTGTTGAAAGATTATGGGTAAAGTACAAGTTTTACTTAAATCTTAAGTGTGCATAACTATTTTTTAATGATTAAGATTGGAGAAAAAAGTACATTTTTTTAAAACAAAAATATTGAAATGTAAATATATAAAACACGGGAAAGGGTTACATTTATAAAATTGTCAACCAATTCTGGCAAAAAATTCTACCGACTTATAGGCAAGTCAATGACAAATCCCTCCAAAATATCTGCAAAAAATACAACCAACGTAATAGGCCATTATATACGGTATAAAGCTCATCACTTTGGTCTTTTAGTGAAGCTCAACTTTGTATCATTTGATTTTACTTTGTGCTTGGTTGATATGCTTTTCCATGAAGCCAAGATATAACTGATTATATTTATGAAATATCTGTCTTATTTTTCCATTTCATGATGTGATCAATCGATTGGCTTGCCTGATAATTTGCATAAATACCGAAGGCGTTTATGCATAAATTTATCACGCAAGCCAAACAAATGATCATTGTCATGAAATCGAAAAATCTGACAGTTATTCCTTATATTTACATGCTCTTAAAAATTATCTGCCAATACACGGTGCTACAAGACTTTTATATTTCACACATGTATATTTGAGGCCATCATTGTCAACAACTTTAAGCCTCTGCACGTGATTTTTTTAACCATGCCATAACTTTTAAACGGAACCAGTGCATTGATGTAATCCTTATGAGAAGAATGCAAAGTACACCTTGGCTATTTGTAATTTTAAAAATGTTAACCTTGGTCACAAAAACATTGGAAATGTATAATATATATGTATTCTTTATGACAAGGGGATACCAAAAACTTTATATAATATGTGATTATTCTTCAATAACTTACAATAAGTCTCCCCCTTTTCTCTTTTTATTTACTCTTTTTACTTAGTCAGGCCCCTTTTTAATTAAAAAAAAATTTCCTTGTCTGGCAGAAACAACAATTGTTATTTAAATCTAATTTAAGTTTTGAGGAAAAGTAGCAATATTTCTTCAAACTTATTGTATTAACATAGTACATAATAAACTTCCTGTCTAAATATAGATTTCCTTGACTTGGTATGGTTACACAATACATGTACTGTTATATTTATGGTGTACATTTAGGGTGTTGTAAAAAATATATGCTTCCTTAAAAACAGTCGCAGTGTTTGCTGCTGGAATCAACCTCTGAATATTTACAAAAAAGGATTTAATTAAAAAAATATACAAAATAATTTAATATTTATATGATTGACTGATTGATTGATAAATTGATTGGTATACCCTCAATACTGAATTAACCCTTGATTGCCCAGGCTATTGCACAGTGCAAGATGTTAAATGACTTAAGACTTAAAGTTCTAACTTCTGTCTGAAGATGAAAAACTAAATAAAGTATTTTTACAGACAATCACTAGGAATATATTTTACTTATGAAGGGAGTAAACCAATTACCTGTAAAATTACTATGCTAGTAAACCCTCTTCTGAAGATGACAACAGAACTCACCTTACAATAATCATCTATCTGACTTAGTCTCTTCAAGGCCACCTCTCTCACCTGACTGCGGCCAAAGTATATTTTACCTGTATAAAATTAGATGGTTAATTAATATGAGAAATGACCACAACCAAGTTCATTCCTCTGTTGCCTACCTTAACAATATCTTTAAAATCAATTCTGTATATATACATATATTTAAAAGTGTGTTGAAAGTGTTGATAGAATGTGACTTGAATTTAAAATCCCTATATTACCTGGGAGAAATGGAATAACTCTTTGGTTAGGGTCCAGCTGTCCTGATTCTACTGGGAATTTCTCTAATAATGAGTGCTATTGTACAAAAACAAATTAAATGATAAGACATAATTAAATTGGTTTCAAAGCAGTGAAGGATCTCTAATTCTCCTTAAAATTTAGCCTCATTCTTCATGTGAACTGAAAAAAATTTTCAACCAAAATTACATGTTTCTAAAAAAAGATAGTTTAATTTTCAGTAAAAATTAACTTTTCTTATTAAATAAGTTTGTGCTTTGAACAAGGACTTGAAAAAATGCCATTATTTGTGCTTATCTTAAAAAGCCTAGCTTGCACAAATATTAAAGGTCCTGACCAATACTTTTGTTTAGGCTATATATATTGATTTTTTTAAAAAGAAATTTACAGCAATATTATTTCTCATACAATTTTTATTACATGCACATGTACAAGATTATGTCATAATAAATCACACATTGTGCAATAAACTACTGTTTGTCATTGTTCAAGCAAATATTACCCCATCAGAACTTTTAATGCCGGGTTTTCCCTAAAACTAAGTTATTACCTGAAAATCAAAGAACCTGCTGTATCGTCTGTAGATAATATTGACAGTCCTAGTATTCCAAGTGACTCGGATAATGTAGACCTACAAAGGATGAGATGAGAAATTATCAATATTTGGAATGTCTGTCACAAATTAGAAACCTAAATTTCTGTATTACACTGTGTCAAAACTATGACTGACAAGTCCACTAGCAGATTTTAGGGGGGGCATAGCCAATTTTCCAAGTATGGCATGACTAATATTAATAATGACATTATCATTATGTAACTTTGGTTAAATTCATAATTAATGGTCAATAAAAATCAATTAAGGTTTTGTGACTCCTTGTAAATTATGTAAAATGCTGTTTTTCAAATATGAAGTTTTTTTCTTTTAATAAATGAAATATCAGCGAACATATAAACTAATCAATACCACTATTTCTGTGTCTGGTTTTAATCTTAAAATACACGAAAACCCAGGAGCTTCAAGGGGCTTTGCCTCCTGGACCCCAACCTGGGTTTTGCCCGGACCTATTCTATCATGTCTATAGAGAATAGACTCTTCTGTGTGAGTGTCAAAGTGGTAAGAGAGTGTTAAAAAATTGTGTTTTTACCAATATCCACAATCTTACATTTCATCAATCTTGGAACAGTTTCGGCAAATTTACACACACAAATCTACCATTTACTTTACATTCCTTACATGTACCTATAATCCTATATCATGATGTTTATAAAGCCATATAAAGTTAGGTAATCAGATATTCTCTTCAGGCTAGGCCTAGACACATGTTACACCTACTGTTTACGAAGGGTCTTTCTATCTGATAAAATTTCAGAGAAAATTAAAGATCTATTGAAAAAAAATATACCTACATAATGTTTGCTGGGTTTTCTTCGTTTCTGTACATCGGAGACTTCCACATTTGTGATCTTTCTCTCCCCTCTTGATCCCATATTCCTTTAATAAAAATAATGTGTAACACTCATACCGTATCAATCATAAGTGAGTCAACTAAAACATGAGCTGAAGGCGCAACCAAAACAAAGTGTCACTAAACCGGAAACTGCACTTGAGACTTGCAAAAGCAAATGTTGTCTGTGTGTGTATTCGCTCCGAATAAATATACCAAGACAATGGAACAGACCGACCCACTCAGGTCTTACCTGTGCATATTTGTCGTATCAATATTACGACACTGGACAATCCAAGCATAAAGTGCGATAACTCTCGAAAGCGTGGTTGACAACAGCGAAGGTTTCTTCAACACGTACCCCTTCCTACTTTTCAAGATTTTTTATACCCCGTAAATGAAAATTCGGGGTATATAGTTTTTGTCGTGTCCGTCCGTCTTTAGGTCTGGCTGTCTTTCTGTCAGGGGGGGGGGCACTTTTTTCCCCAACCTTACTTATATTGTAGGAAAGGTACACAGAAAGGCTGGTCCCCCCTCCCACTATTAGTGATGTACGGAAAATGTAGTATAATAATCCCTTTTTTTGGTTTTTTTTGTACGAAAGCCCAATGAGCTAACTTTCGTTGGTAAAAAAAAAGTAATTTTTCGCGTTATAACGCGAAACTTTCGCGAATAAACGCGTAATCGCGTTATAACGCGAAACTTTTGCTGTTTAACCAACCTTTTGCTTTAGCCTCAACCTTCTTTTGATTTTATCATCAAGTTTATTCATTACAACGATAAGCAAAAGGCTTTTTTGATCTTGGAGTATCACAAGATAAATTTTACACTTTGAATTGTCAATGTTTTCGTAAGCAATGGAATGACAACGTGGTGCAACCTCAAAATAGGATATCGAATTTCCACAGTGAATCCAACGGAGACAAAAGAAAATCTGCTATCCAATTTTCACAAATGCGGTGGGACACAATTGACAAATTTACCTCATTTTGTCAATTTTCTGAGATCTTGATCTCTATAAAATAAAATTATTTAAAATTCTCTAGAGAGTGCACAAAAAGGACACCAGAAAGGGTTGATTTTCCCCGAAATTAATAATCTTGTTCAAAGTTTAACTTTTGGAAAACTCGCATAAAATTTGAATTGTTTGAACAGCGTTGAGAAAGACAAATTGTGAAGGTAAAGATGGATTCAATGGCAAGAAAGCTTAAAATTTAACTTGTGATAGTCCAAGATCAAAATAGCTTTTGGGCTTTCGTACATTGGGCTTTCGTATTTTTGCTTGTCAACTTTTTCGGGTAAGTAAAAAAAAAATTTTCTCTGGCTGGCCCCCCACTTTCAAAAACGATGCTACGTGGCTGTATATTATATCATTATATGAAGGATGTGGAGATATTAACGAACAGTATTCAATTTCAAAGTCCACCATGGCCTTCTATTAGAAGGTCATAACTTTGATCTTTTCACCTTGACCCATAAGATTAACGTAATTAAAAAAAAAACTTTAACACAGGCCATTACTTTTGCAGAAAGTTCTAGAGCTTTTATACTTCTCATATGTTATCCTTGTAAGAAAACCTTTCATTGGATAACACGAGCTATGACCTTGACCTTGGAGTTTGACCTACATTTATAAATAAATCTTGACCATACTTTTGAAGGACTAGCTAGGGCTTTCATGCGTCACATATATAATCCTTGTGACAAGACCTTTTATTGGATACCAACAGCTTTGACCCTTTGACCTTGACTTTGGAGTTTGACATACTTTTTTAAAAAAACTTTATCCTTGCCCATTACTTAATTTGAAGGGTTATAGGGCCACGGCTTTCATACTGAATCCATATGTAATCCTTGCGACGAAGCATTTCTTTAGAAACCAAAAACTTAGACCCTTTGACCTTGACTCTGGAGTTTGACTTATAAAATCTTTCAAAAACTTATCATTGACCATAACCTTTGAACAGGTCGTGCGCTGCCCAGGCTTTTATGGTGCAGTTGTATTTCTTGTGAGAAGACCTTACTTTGGGTACCGACATATTAAATTTGCATTTAAGAAAAGTTTAATTTTCGCTATGTTTGGTTTGGACAACCTTTACCTGATAAAATACTGGAATGATTTTTTTTTAATTCTTTTAAAAATATGATATCAAATTGATTTTTGATATCGTCATCAATGATATTTTTAATACGACTTTCAGATAATCCTAATTACAGGCAAAAGTGGTCATATCGCGGGTCCCTTATCATAATAGACCTCTGATATGAGCGTACGAAAGAGAAAAACAAGTCGATAATCAGACGAATAGTTTATGGTGCAATTTAATAAATAAATTACGCATGCGCTTTTAATCACAGGAAGTAGCAGACTAAAAATGTAAAAAGTTTCAGTTTTGGATTTTCTCATTTTTCACAGTATCAAGATGACACAGAATAAACCTGTCAAAGTTGGTAAAGGTGTTGAACGAAGGAAAGATGCAGGAACATTACCAACAAAGGTGGATTTTAATTCTAGATTAAATTACGTAGAGCCTTTTTCCGTAAAATGCTGTTGTCAGTGATGAGAAACTTGAAAAAAGTTTGGTATAAATCCCTTCAGATGTCAAAATTATACTTTAATAATATATAGATTAGTATGATTCTGTGAATATTTGTTCATTTTAAAGGATATTTTGCATTTCCTGTCCGTGGTCTTCTTTCATAGACCATAGCATTTTCAGTTTTGATGGTGTCCTAGTGGTAAACAGGTAAACTTCTTTAAATAGATTTTATGTTAATTCAGCAGTTCTGATCTATCGTTTTTCTTATCAGATCTTCACCAGAAGTTGTAGTGAAAAAAGATTAAAAAAGAAAAAGATAGATAACAGACACTTATTCAAGTGGCTATTAGTTAGTTTGAATGATCTGTAACTGTGTCTAGGGACAAGCCCTCACCACTGTAAACAGGCTATGTACCATACATTTGCAATGTAGCAAAACAGAGCAGATTTGCTTTAAAATGATTTTGAAGAATACAAAAGGAGTTGCACTGAAAATAACTACTAAATGAATCAAAACAAACCTTTTTAAGATTGTATATGCCTTTTATCCCAAAAAATAATCCATATAAAGAGGAAAATTTAACTAATTTTCTCCCAATTATTCTTCAAATTTACCTGTCATGTTTACATTAAAAACTCTCTGGAATATTCCTAGTAAATGCACTGTGTTCAATTTTTTTTACCCGCCTTTATTTTGCTACATTGCAAATACACGGAATTCTATCCTTAAACCAGGTCCATATGACAATATCATTTTAACAATAGAATGTTCTATCTACTATTGAAATAACTGCAAATATTTGAGATAAAAATCAAGACTTCATTTGCTGTGCTGTTGCACTCTAAAAATAAAGCACTAATTTAATTTAGTTGCCAAATGAGAACGTAGTTATTGTGATGATTTGGTTTCTGGATATAAACCTGGGTACATGTAGTTCAGTAGGTAGGGCACCTAATTGGTGATGCAGGGGTCCTGGGTTTGAATCTCAGCCCAACCATACATATTCGTGTTTCTTGATACAAATGAAATGCTTCATGAATTACCGTAATACACTGTATTACACTGTATTTAAATGAAATCATTTCCAAGCTTCTCTGCCCTTAGTATTTCGAAGATTTACAGAATTCAAATTATTATTACATGTAGTACATATAGTAAAATATTATATTAGTATTTGTTAAGTCAAAGTAAATTGCATTCTCATGTAAATAACAATCATTACCTCAATACTTCAAATAAAAAAGAAGATACCAACTAAGAAATTCCAATGCTGATATGCTGAAAAGTCAGTCTTGTGATGTTAATTATAATCTAGTCACCTATATCTGTATTTATTATCCCTAAATTGAAAAATAGTTCCTAGTAATTTATGTTTTCTGTAGTGTCCATTGCACTTAAGGAACACAAATTCAAACATGGAAAAGGAAATGTAAAAAGTGCATTGATTAATTAAGGAACAATGTTTTATTTTCAATGCATCAATAAAAAAATGAAGGGGTGATTTCCAATACTTTTGTAATTATGTATTTTAACAAAAATATTAAAGCTTCCTGTCAAATATTACAATGTTGTAATCTTGAAACATATTAAATCATAAGATAACGTTATACATATATTTCATCCCTGTTTTAACATAATCAATGTTGCCCTCAAACCAAGTAAATATTAATATATAAAGGTGTTTAATTGTAGGTAGTCATAAGAAGATTACCCCCAAGTCTTACCCCTGAGTCTTTGATTGAACAGATTTCACCTTTGCCTGAACATGATTTCTTCTACTTCGTAAAAGCAGACATGAGGTAAGATATGACTATAATTAAACTATCCTTGGGTCAAATGCTGACTGAAATTTTTTCATACCAATTGTTATGCCATTATTTACACTGAATTGTCTTCGGATATTTCTGTTTTCCCAATCATAACAAAGAGCACTATTTAATTTGTTTTTATGGACTTTTGGGAAAATTCAGTGTTTTCCCTAAGAAGTGGCTACTGGCCAAATTGACTGCTTCAATTGACGAAAATGCCGCTTTGAAATAAAAATTTGTGGTAAGATCTACAGAGATTCTGTTCATAAACCTCAGCCCCTAGCCTGTTACAGCTGATCTCTAACCCTTTACTTTAAAATAAAGGGAAAACACTGAAATTTCTCTGCATTTCTAATGTTTTTAGAGGTCCACCTATTTGATTTGTTTTTATGCTTGTAACCAAAGTAACTGCAATGGTAATGTAACAATTAACTGCAAAGTTGAGTAATTTGAAGTGCTTTTTTTTCCGCTTGAAAAGCGGCTACTGGCCAAATTTGCCACAGGTGTGCTTAACAATTTGATGAAAATGCTGCTTTGAAATAAAAATTTATGCCAGTATGTAAGATGGACTTACAGATTGGCATAAACGTCTCTCTAGTGATGGCCATTCCAGTTGGTTTAGCCTGTTACAGCGAGGTGTTGTGGTATCTATTGTGGACATAACCCTTTACGATTTTTTAAAATAAAGGGAACTCCACACACTAGTGATTTGTAAATTTCTATTTGATGTTATCTGCATATTTCATGTATATAATATTTTGCAGAGGGGATATGCTCCAGTTGGTGTCCATGTAAGATATAGATTGATGTGTTGATGCTTAGCACGTTACATTTTTTGTACTTCTCCCACAAAGTCTACCTGCAGCTTCTCTGATCTGATGTGATGGTCACTAATCTGTTGATATATTACCGTTGATAGAAGGCCCTCTGGCATGTCGTTTATGTTATAAGAATTTTGGAGAGACACAAGTATGCTTGTAATCTTTCTAACAAAGTAACTGCAATGGTAATGTAACAATTAGGGTAACTGCAAAGTGGAGTAATTTGAAGTATATTTTTAAATATTTTTTAGCTTATTTATTAATGCTTTTTAAAATGCTCATGCACTTGTACATACAGTAATTAGGGTTTCCCACACCTCTAAATGACCCGCTTGTTTATAAAAACGGGAGGGTATATAGCTTTAATCGGTATGTCCGTCTGTTACGCATTGATATATTGTTGGGTACCCATCTGAAGGCAAAGGCTTTTTAATCCGCAACTCCTTATACCACTGAATGAAATTGAATGAAACTTTCACAGAATCTTTATTACATATTGCCATTGTGCACCTCCTATTGTACTTTTTGATCCGACACGTTTTGGGTTTCCCATAGGAAAACATGGACACTGTCATTATATTCATATGGGAGGCAGGGGGTATCATTTAGTGAGTACCTCTAGTTTAATATGGAATATATGTCAATAAGCTAATACAGGGATATTTTCTTTATGTCTTGCAGCCTCGGAAGTAATGCATTTTCCAGAGCCTATCTCAACTTTGCAAATCCCTCAGAAATCTTCATCTTCAGAGACAAGTTTGATGGTTATGTGTTCATTGACAGCAAAGGTATAACTTAACTGTTGGCAATTTTTGTTCAATTGCTCAGGCATATATATCTATGAAAAAGAGAGATTTTTTTTGTATAATATTTCTTAACAGTATGATTGATCTTGAACAAATCAAAAAAATGATTGTTGTTGGAAGTACTTATAAACTAAGGATGCTTTTGTGCATGTTTTTAATATTTTTTATTACTTATATATTTTATATCATTATGAAGTAGGTTAATAAGGCTAGAAGGATTAAGTATTATGTGTACCAAGTAATTTTTAGATCTTCTGTCCAAATACAAACATTCACTAGTATATGTACTAGCTCTCAAAATTATAAACCATATCATTTTATTCTGCTTGGAAAGGTATAATTTTTTATTGCCTTAAGATTGCCTGTATGTTTGTTAATCTATTGTCATTATTGTAGGAAATGAGTATCCTGCAATTGTGGAATTTGCTCCATTCCAGAAAGTTCCAAAAAGAAAATCAAAGAAACCAGATTTAAAGAAGGGAACATTGGAACAAGGTTATTTTAAAACACTCTGAAGAAAGGGGGATATCTGTCTTTAATATAATTCCTTATACTGATTTCTGAATTTGAATTTCTACTAAATGGCAGTTTACTTTCTCATAAAATGGTGTTGATTAATTTTTACGTTTCAAAATTGGGGGAATACTGTTTTGTTTACATTTTCTTATTATTTATTTATTTTTAAGAAAAATAGAAGCAATTACTTGCTAAAAATATACAGCAAAAATCTTTACGGGGTTTCATCATGAAAGGATGTGGGATCCAGAAGCAATTAAAATAAGCAAAATTTCAGTTTTTTTTTTTAGTTCTTTGTTTTTGTTGTTTTGTTTAACACAAAAGAAGTACATGTATTCCACTCAGCTACCAATATATATTTATATATCTATTTGCAATTTTTAATGCCTAAATAACTTGTATTCTGTGTAGAAACAAGCTTTGAACACTGTTGAAATTGGGAATAAAAAATGATAAGAAAGAAGAGGAGGGGTTTATGTTTATAAATTTTAATTTTTGTCATTAATTTTATTTTGTTTAGCTACCCACCAACCTTTCTTTAAGTGGGGAGGAGGAGACATTGATAATAAAGCCTTATTGTTCATGTTGTTTAAATTATCACAGATATAAATATTCTATATAGTTTATTAAATTATTTTCCTTTTTAAACTACTTCAGTGATTTCATTTATTTATAAGAGACTGTTTCATGTTCATATATTCAGCATTTCTAGAAAAGTTTTGACATTTGACTGATAATATACATGTATATGAATTTGTTGGTTTGTTTTGTTGTTGATAGTTGTTTTTCTAAATACAGTGAAAACTGTCTAATCCGACACCTGTGCAATCCGTCACACTGTAAATTCCGACCTAAAATTTCTTTCCCATTTGACTAATTTTCATGTTAAGAAGAGGGTACAGTTTGAGCTTTATTGTGCCCTAAAAAATTAATGTTCTTAAAAAGTTATGAAATTGGCTTTAACAATAGTCGAGTAGATGAATATGATAAATCATCATAGAATATTGCATTAAGGAGGACCTTTATGGAAATATGACGTCATTAATTTGGTACATTTCTAAGTTTGATGCAGAAAAGCCCCAAAATGACTCATTTCTGAGCTAATTTTCTTTTAGAAAATAATGCCTGCCACCGTCGCCCGCGTTAAGTTTTGGATATATTATGTAAAATGCTATGAAAAATCACATATCTCAAAATCTTTCTGGGCGACGGTGGCAGAGTATGTTTTCTGAAAGAAAATTCCACTGAAAATTGATGTCTTCTGCAACTTTTTAAGAAAATACGGGAAAATGTACAAGTTAATGACGTCACAATTAGCATTTAGGAGGTCATATGAGAAAAACGGTTTGTGTATTCTTACTGCAGGGAATTCCTATAATTCAGAAAGACTGAAATTTCATTTTTTATATCACTTTCAAATTTAAGAAAATATAGGGCTTAATTTGTATTGAAACTGTACCCTCTTCTTACACTGTGCAATCTGACACACTGCCTATTCCAACACAAAATTTGTCTCCCAGTGCATGTCGGATTAGACAGGTTTTACTGTACTAGTAATTTTGTATCTAACAGATGCAGATTATGTAAAATTCAAAGAGTGGTTAGAATCCCCTGATAATGAAGATGCTAAAACTATTGATGAATACCTGGAGGAACTTGAGGCCAAGGAGAGAGAAATGAAATGTAAGTCAGAAATTTCTTTATAAAGCAGAGATTTTGATACTGGTTAAATCTCAATATAAAAGTTGTGATAAAATAAAGGTACAGTTGCAGTTTGCATAGAATTGTTTTGATCATAAAATCCCAGTAAATGATGTTTTCTGGGGGGAGATTTGGTTATCACCTTGACCTTCTGTCTGTCTGTCCATCTGATCATATCCAGGCCATGACTTTGTAAAAGAGAATCATTGAAAGCTTCAGAAAAATTTCAAAGTGCTTCCAAATGAACCAAAAGATTGTTACCAACATAACTTGACCTAAAGTTTTCTACTTAAGTTCAATGTCATTTAGAAAAATATTCATTTTGTGTCATGAAGAACTCAAGGCAGTTAATAAAAACTGTTTATTAATTATATGAAAAACTTAATGAAACTAAAATTGTTTTGATTTTAGCAAACCATGGCTGTGTGAAAACTTCTACTCCTTTAATTGAGTATCTGAAGAAACGTAAAGAAGAGAAAAGGGCAAATATTTTGGTAGGAAATAATGTGTTACTAGTTCAAAATAATTCCAGATTGAGAAATACTTGTATATTCAATTCATTTATTGACAACACCATACACTGGCGTATAGTCATGAATGCTACAGATTAACATATGGTACATAAAAATATCAGGTTTGTTGCAAAACGGAAGTGAATGCTGCCTTGATTTATATATATACTCTTTTAACAGAAATGCTTTTACCATGCTTGTGAACATGCATACTTTTGTTTGTGTAGAAAATTCAAGAAGAACGCAAGAGACGAGAACAAGAAAAGCGCAGGCAAAGAGAGGAAGAAAGGCGGAGGCGAAGGGAGAGGGAGAGAGAGAAGGACAGAGAAAAAGAGAAAGATAGGGCAAGGGATAAAGACAAGGAAAAGCCTCCTAGTATTGACTTATCTGTGAAGGTATGTGGAGTAGCAGTAATTGAATTTATGGTACTGTATACAGGGAAATTTTCGCCCCCGTTTTATTTTCGCCCCTTTCGCCTTACTATCATTTGGGCGAATTTAAAACAGGGCGAATTCAAAGAATACAGTATAATTTCTTAAACAAAACTATGACAGGGCGTTAAAACGGGGCAAAATTGTTCGCAAGTGTGAAAGGGCGAAAATAAGAAGGGGCGAAAATAACCCTGTATACAGTAATATTATAAAATGAAATTTAATGGAGGATCTAATATGCGTAATTTTTTTCTAGGAATTCATCATGCAGGTATCACATTCTTGTGTTTTAAAATTTAGTCAGAGTTTGGTGTTTCAATGTTATGGACAAGTCATACAATTACTGTAAACCAGCTATATTCAAAACATCTTTTATTTACTGTAAAAGCACAAATACATGTTTTATTTGTAACAATATTCAACAAAATTAAATCCCACACGAAATTTTTATATGACTATATGTTGAATAGGTTAACTCTTAAAACAACGAAATTAAATGCGCACGAAGCTATTTTTGATGACAAAACAACGAAATTTTATACCCACCAAAATTTGTGCTTCTGCAGTATGATTCATCATTTCAAACTCCATCTGCAATTATTTTCCCAATGGAGGAAACATTTTAAAACACAAATACACATGTTAATAATTTATTTGCAGTAAGAAATATTTTTGAGGAAAATAAGTTTGTAAAACTCATAGATATTTCCCATATGCAAATAAAACCTGGTTTACAGTGTTATGAATTTTTTTCCTTTTGTTAATTTAATTTTTTTTGTTTCTTTTGTTGTTATTTAGATAAACAAGTGTTATTTCCGTTAATAAAATAATGCTGAAAAATACATTTATACATATACCTTTTCATTTAACCATTTTAGTTGTTGAAAAATCCTGACAGAGAAGAAAAACAAGACAAAGTGCCATCATCAGGTAGGGGTGATGTAAAGTCAGCCAAAGATGAGGACATCAAAAGGAAGGAAAGAGAAAAACTGCGCTTCTCTAAAGAAAACAGGGAGAAAATGAAGAATGAGAAATCAGCAGCCAATCAGGACCGTCCAAAATCTGGAAGAGATTCAGGAAGGGGCTTTGGCAGGGATGATCGAGCTGAGAGTAGAAAAGATAGGCAGGAGTTAGACAGACGTCCAGAATCTGGAAAAAGACTGGACAAGACAGGCAGAGAAGACAAGAAGTATGGAAGAGATCGAAACTGGGACAAAGATAGAGAGAGTGAGAGGGATAGACAGAGGGAAAAGAGGAATAATGAAAGAGGGTAAGGACTTAGTGTAACGGGTAGGAAATATTCATTTCTGTGTGTGGCAAACAAATCATCAATAGAAACTAGTAAATTAATCAAAAACAACTGAAATTTTAAGTTAAGCCTTGCTGTTCTGTTGATTTCAATAATTACATGTATTGTACTTGTTTAGGAAGAATTAAAAAGTCTTTTAAGATTTGATAATTTTTTAGGGGCAGTGCGAAGAAAGACACTGAGAGGAAAACTTCAGTGAAAGGAGAGGTGAATATATATAAACACTCAGTAATTCAATGTTAAAAGTTTTACCTAAATATAGATGCATTAAGAAATATATATTTGCCAAAAAGTGGTTGATTCAGAATATATCAAATTTCCCTAGGACACAAATCTCAAAGACAAGAAGGAAACTGATGATACTAAATCCTCCTCTATCTCAAAAGAGTCAGAAGACAAGGATACCACTAAAGAGAGGAAAACCTCTGCAGCCAGCAAAGAGGTAGAGGAGGCGTTAGATGATGACAGCTCCAAGAGTACGTCCAGCAGACGAGGGAGCCGTGAAGGCGAGAAACAGATGTCAGTCGTGGATATCGACTCTAGTGACACAAAATCAGAAATCTCGGTGGATTCAGCAGGGGAGGATAGTAAATCTAAAAGCAAAAGGCTGGAGAAATCTAGAAGTAGGGATGATTTAGAAGACAAGAAGAAGAAAAGAAGGGTAACTCTTGCATTACTTCAGTTGTTCACTATATGCCTTCAATGTATAATGTATGTATGTATAAAGTGATATCATTTTTCAAGGGATATGAGTTTTAAAATTTTGTCCGTCAGTAATCAAATGGGGATTAGCTTGTAATGGAGAGCCTTAAATGATGCGTGGCTTCAAAACCAGCATTTTTAAAATTATTTTATACAGAAGGGAAGGAAAGAAGGACAATTTTATATACAAAGGGAAGGAAAGAGGGACAAAGTTGCAAAATCTGAGTATTTTTAATTTTGTGAAATTTTTTATATCTTTAAAATTTGTAATCAAAGCTGACTGCAATTTTCACTCAAAGTATGTCTGATACATGCACTAGCTAATTGTGCATAAATAAGTGACTTGTGTTGGTAGTCCATTTCCAAAAAAAATGTAATAAAAATGGTACACATATTTTAATTGAAAAGAAATCATATTTCATATATTTGTTGCTTTTACAATTTTAGGACAGGCCTGAGAGAGAAATCTATGACCCCAGAAAGGCAGCAGAAAGAAGGAGAGCAGCAGGGGAGCCAAGACAAAAAGGTGGGTAGTCTTTTTCAAAATAATTACTTTATTTACAGACTGAAAGATATTGATGCCTACAGATAAGTAAGTTTTCTACTTTGGAAAAGGCCATAGAAAAATTAATTTCTTGGTTCACAGGCCCTCCTTCATCTCTTCCAAGGGTGCCTCATTGACCCTTTTGATTCCTAAATCAATAAAATCAACAAATCACCTCCCTTATCATTTTTTGAGGTTTTGTACAGTGTAAAAAGCTGCCTCGTCATGTTTTTGGGGCAATAAAAAAGTAAAAAAAACCTCCCTCCCTCATCATATTTCCTGAAAAAAAGCCCTGAGAACCAAGGATTTAATTTTGCATGGCCTAAAGTTATCTGAGATGTGAATGTATTATTACTAAATTGATTATTTTTAGGTTGAAGGTAAGATACATGTTTAAGAAAACTCCTTTATATAGTCTCTTTAATAATGGAATTGTTAATAATAATTAATAGAAACAGAAGGCACTATGTTTGCTACTGTTGCCCTGTTCTTTTCTTAGATGATAGAGAAAAGCCAAGAAAGCAGAGTTCAGATGACAGGTCAGGGGAGAAAACTCCACGCACATCACCAAGGGACTCCCAGGAAAAAACAGAATCAAGACCAAGCTCTGGGGAAGGAGGTCCCAAAAAGGAGGCAGAGGCAAGTGATAAAACAAAGGGATCCTCCCCCGAGATCCCTGAATCCAGTGTCACAGAAATGAGGGAGGAAGAAAATTGCAGTAACAATGCTTCTAATGAGAGTGTAAAGCCGGCAGATTATGAGGAAGATATCGGGTCGTCCGTGGATCCAGTGAAGGTCCCGGAGAAATGCCCCCAGCAGGAGCCTCCTGTCAAGGCAGAGGAACAGGTGGCTGTCGAGACAGAAATAACGGCACCAGAGGATAATATTGTGGAGGATGAATTATCCGTTGACTGAGGGCATGGGGATGAAATGTTGAAGTACAGATTAAGTTAATTGGTTATGTTGTCAGTATATGTGTTCCTGTCAGAGAGGTCAAGGTTATGAATTTATTTCAATGCAGGGGGAAAGTGTTAAAGGTCAATTGTAAAGACAGAATTCAACATCTGATCTATGTATGGTTATTTTTACAGAGAAATGAGTTTAATGCTACATTTCTTGTAATGTCCATTTGATTCATGATGATTTTCAATGAGAAAAATCCTTTGAGTTTTCCTTGATTTGTAAGTTACCAATAAATTGGATTATTCTCAGCAAGAGGTAACAATTGATTGTGTATTCTCCAAACATCAAATAAATGAATGATTTTAACATTAATAAAAATTAAAAAGTTCAAACAAGAAACAATGATATTGTTCATATTTATAGTTTATTCATCACCTGAGTGACTCAGGTCACCTTTTACCATCTGTTTTTAGCTCACCTGAGCCAAAGGCTCAATTAAGTGAGCTTTTCTGATTAAAATTTGTCTGTTGTCTGTCATCTTTGTTGTTGTTGCCCTTAATTGTTGTCGTCATTTTCCTTGTCATCCATGAATGGAAGATATGTTTTATATACTTATTACTCAATTGCATACAGATTTAAATGATCTAGCATTTGTTTGTCAATAAAACATCAAAAATTAAAATTTACTTTAAAATATGCTTTGAAACACAGGGAAATAATAATAGAAAATTAATCTGAAATTGCTACAGATATTGGGGAAAAAAAATTGTACAGACCTGGAAGTGGATCAATGGCAAATCCCTCCAAAATTGACTGATTAAAAAAGGCAGTGATTCGTTTACAAAAATTTATTATTTCTAAATCCTGGCTCCCGGGGGCAGTGTTCAGACGTTGAGTTGGGTGGATATATATAGAAAATGTATGTTTACATGATTTAAATGAATACTGAACATCACTGTGCTGGTCCAAAACTGCTTGTTTGGTCATTCTATGCATGGGGTTTTGAGTCCTGAAGGGCCACGCCATTCAAGGGGAGATAATTGGGAATTAATGAAAATTTGGTGGTATGTTTTAAAAATCTTCTTTGATCAACAAGGAATATATAAAGGTATCAAAATTAGCATTTTTTAAAGCATGACCAAAGTTTTACATAGAAATATATAGGAAAATTCTCTTCAAGAATCATGAAAAATAGATCATAATATCAGGTAAAAATACAATGTGTACATTTAGGATAAAAAGGCCTTAATTGATCATATTTATTTGGAAGCATCCTCAGGTAAAAATTCAGTCCAAAGTTGTATCATGTATTTGATTGTATATTGTTTAACGTCCCTCTTGAGAATGTTTACTCATATTGAGATGCCACCACATGCTGGTGGCACTCAGGGCCATTGAGCAGGGAGGGATTTTTTTTGCACCAGCACTCACTGCGACACGGAACCTCAGTTTATACGGTCTCAGCTGAAGGACTGGTTTCCATGTCCCACAGTGGGATTCCACAGCACAGGTAGCAAAGGAGATGAAGCACTACAACATTTGTCTCCTAGGACTTCTAAGTTAGTGAGACAAGATGGCTACAGACAGGACAGCTGAGACTAACCACCTGGGAAACACTGTTGTATTCAGGACACACCGAGGAGGGAGCCCACCACACTGAAGATGTAGGCCTGATGTTATTCATGGATGCACAACATGCTCTCATCGGATCGGAACCTGTCAACTCCCGGATAATAACAGACAAGTTTAACACCAAGTAAAGTAAGATCAAGTTGAACGTCATACAATGTTATGCCCCCACAAATGGTGCTGATGAGGAAAAGAAAGACGCCTTTAACCAGCAACTACAGGTAGTCTTGGATAAAACAGAAGAAAGACAATGCTCATGGGCGATGTCAGTGCCAAGATTGTAGCTGACAACACTGGCTACAGTGATGTCATGGACACACAAGGACTGGGCAACATGAGAACGGAAAGAAATTTGCAGACTTATGCTCCCAAAACCAGCTGGTAATAGGAGGAAAAGGATTCACAAGGCCACATGGAGATCCCCTGAACATGTTACAGAGAAGCAGATCGATCATTTCGCATCAACAAGAAATTTCAAAGAGCATGGAAAGATGTCAGGTGATGAGAGGAGCAGACATTTCATCAGACCACCTTTTGCTGATGACTGCATTAAGACTACGCCGGAAGAAGTTCAATAACATGAGGACAAGGTACAATATGAGTGTCCTCAAACAGAGATATGAAGACAGCATTCTATCTCAGCTTGTCAAATAGATTCCAGCTACTACAAGACCAGCTAGAAAACAATGATACCAACATTGAGACTTAATGGCAGCCATCAAGATAATGTGGCATGGCATATGCGAGGAAAGCGGTGCTGAGTACAAGCAGGCCAAGAACAGCAAAGGCAAAAGCTCAAGAGGACTATACAGCCACAGATAAAGAAGTTAAGAAAAACACCAGGAAAGATAAACGGCATTACATTGACAGCCTATCCAAACAAGCTGAAGAAGCAGTGGGACAAGGAAACTTGAAAGAACTATATGATCACAAAGAAGCCCTCCAACAAGTTCCAGTAAACAGACAGGCAGTGAGAAGCAAGAACGGGAAACCTCTAAAGACAAAAGAAGAACAATGGAATAGTCGGGCAGAACACTTCGGAGAGCTATTTAACAGACCAACACCAGAAACACCTCTGGACATACAACCAGCCAATAAAGACCTTCCCATCAATTGCGATAAGCCAACAAAGACAGAGATCATGAGATCAATTAATAAACTTAAAAATGGAAAAGCGACAGGGCCTGACGAGATACCAGCAGAGGCCCTCAAAGCTGATACAGAGACAGCCGTTTAATAACATCCCAAACAACCTCATCAATAAGATCTGGGAGGAAGAGAACATTCTGGAGGAATGGAAAGAAAGTATTCTTATTAAGATGCCAAAGAAGGGAGATCTGAGGGACTGCAGTAATGCTCCTGTCAGTACTGGCAAGGTCCTCCACAGAATACTTCTCGAGGGAATGAAAGAAGCAGTGTACCAAAAGCTCTGTGACCAGCAGGCTGGTTTTATAGCCAATAGATCATGTGCACCAGATAGCAAGTCTGTGCATCATTATAGAGCAATCTCTGGAGTGGAAATCCCTTCCCCCTCCTATGTCAACTTCATTGACTATGAGAAAGCATTCAACAGGGTGGACCTAGAAACATTGTGGAAGATAATGAGGAACCATGGAATTTCAGAGAAGTTAATCTCCCTGATTCGAAACACCTACCAAGGCATGATATGCAGAGTTGGCATTGTTGTCCAGATGTCTGAGAATTTCAAGATCAAGACAGAAGTTCGACAACGATGCTTGCTGTCACCATTTCTTTAACTCTTGGTCATTGATTGGATCCTGAGGTCTACCACATCAGGCAAGAACAGTGGTATACAGTGGACACTCCGGAAACAACTCGACGATCTTAATTTTGCCGATGACCTGGCTTTCCTTTCACACAACCAAAGTCAGATGCAGGATAAAACAACTCGCCTTGCAACAACTTCGGCAGGAACAATCAACTTGAAGAAAACAGAATTCATGAAGATAAACACCATGCACTGTCCAAACACCAGTCAAAGTTGGTGATGAGCCCATCAGAGAAGTCCTTCATCTACCTGGGGCGTGTGATGGACAGACAGGGTGGCACAGGTCTTGTTATCAAGTCAAGAATTGGCAAGGCAAGAACTGCATTTACCATGTTAAAGAACACCTGGGCCTCAAAAAACATCCGTTTTACCATCAAACTGTGGATCCTCAATTCCAATGTAAAATCCTACTGTATAATGCAGAGACGTGGAGGTTGACCAAAAACCCTGCAGGAGATCCAGACATTCTACAATACCTGTCTAAGGCGCATCCTCAACATCAAGTGGCCTGAAAGGATCCCCAACGAAGAACTATGGAAGAGAGCAGGACAGCTAGGAAACAATGGACGTACAAATAAGACAGAGGAAGTAGGGCTGGATTGGACACACGTTTAGGAATCACACGCCAGGCCCTGACTTGGAACCCACAAGACAAAAAAGGAGAGGACGTCCAAGAAACACCTGGAGGCGTGACTCGGATTCAGAGTAAAATACAAAGGATATGACTTGTCAGGATGCAGCTAAAACAGCTCACAATCGAGTTCTTTGGAGAACTGTCGCTGATGGCCTATGTTTCTCAAGAAACGACAGGCCTAAGTAAGTAAGTACCAGTACTGGGTACAATATTTGGGAGAATACAGACACCAGTGAATCAATATCTTGCAGTACAGTTACCATTTGTTTAAAACATTCATTCTTTATTTTATTGCTTGTATATTAATTAAGATATGAAAAGTTCAACTTTCGTTCTTTACCGTCATGTTTTGAGTTGACAGGTATATGTAATGAAAATTTTTCTAATTTGGAAAATCTCTGAATTCATAGCAATGCTTTAATGCGCTTTAAACGTTTTTTCAACAATTTTAATTAAACTTTTAACTCTTGATGATCTACTACGTTGCATACAGAAGATTAAGGTTCAATTTATGTCAAAGAACTTAAAATTCAGCGCATGTAACTTGTTTTCTAATTGCCAACATGTCGCAAAACCTTCACAAGGACGACAAATGCCTAGAATGTCTCTGCATTTATGTTTACAGACGTGGAAAAATTTTAAAAATTACTAGTAAAGTAAAAACATTTGATCTCTACGTGAGGCACTTTTAAAAAGACAGAAAGTCAATTCGTTGTTTAATTTTTTAATGGAAATAGAACCACCATATTTCCATGTATGACCAATGAAAAAAGTAAAGAAAACGAACAGTAACGGATGTAAAAATATCTATTTACAATCCAAATATTTAACCAAAACAACACGGGCTAATAGAAATTCATGAGGTGGGTCTTTTATTCCCACTTAGCCAAAATTCTGAATTTCTTATTCCCATCTAGCCAAAATTGGGATTTTCACACCTGGGTGGTCACCTGTTTATAGTCTGTTTCATGCTTAATTTACCTGTAATATTTACCTGTGATGTACTAGTTCATTAATCATATAAATAAATATCATGAATAGTTGTTTTAGATATAAGAATAATAAATAAAGTCCTACTTATTAATTATTTTAAAATTCATACCTAATATCAATTAATTTAAAAAAAAAATTATATTTTAAAACACAGGTTATAGCAATAGATATGAAAAGAGAATGGAGCATGTTAAGCATGATTTATTTAAATAAATTAATTAAAAAAAATGACTTGATAAATTCATTTATCAACATAGAGATAAAAAAAAATTAAACCCCAGACAAGAAAGAAAAAAATTGACATATTGGTATTATTACTTATAAATAACTAGGACAATAAAGAGATTGATAGAAAAAATGAAAAAGCAATTGAGTTTAATTTATTATGTATGAATATTAGTGCTAATTATTAAAACTCATGTACGCACATGATTAAAATTGGATTAAGTGCCTTCATGCACACGTGTGTTTATAATATATTTCTTATACGCATATGTGCAATTAAAAATAAGTATTTTATTGACAAAAAAATCAAAACAGTATAAACACAACTCATATAACCCTCAATTGTTGTAACATTAAATTTGTTTAAATTATCAATATATAATTTGATTTATTTAGTACACTAGAATATTATACGTGTCCAAAACTGATATTAAATTCATAATGTACCAAAAAATCTCATTTAGAAGTAAAGTCACTGTCTTTAGAAAAAATGTCCATATTCATTTTAAAAAGCCATTGATTTCTCCCTTAATATCAGATGCACATTGAAAATGAACAAAATGCATGTAATTTGAATGATAGAAAGAGAAGAAAAAAACTTATATAACTCTGATCTTGCACAAGTATGAGCATAATTTATTTGTAAAACGTTTATTTGAAAATGAACACTATTGGCCTTAACAATTATTTTATCATGCAATCATTTTATCAAATTCAATTTTTTTAGATTAATTTGATTTTTTTCATTAAATGAATTACAATTTAAACACATGAATTACGGTAGATTCCAGATTCAAATAAGCTAAAATATCAAATCACAGATATTAAAAATGAATAGATATATTTTTTAAATTACAAATTAAATCAATGCAAATGAAATTTAAAAAGAAAAATTAATTTTTTATTAATAATTAATTTGAATAATTGAAAATATGAATTTATTAATAAATATTGAATTCAATACCATTCAATTAATTGTCAGACTTTTTCAAGGGTTAATCTAAAACAGACTATAGGTCACCTGTAATTAATTTCTTTTGTTCTCTCCCTCCCCTTACCTGTACACCATTCCCACTTAGCCAAAACCAGTCACCGGTACTTTTTTCAGAATTTTGGCTAAGTGGGAAGACACCGTGGGATCAGTAGCGTAGAAGTAGGTGTCCCCCCTGTCGACTGATCACAATTAAAACACTGCGAGCCCTATCAGTTGAACAGAATACTCTGTATAGTCATATGCACAAGATTTTATAGTTTCGAATTTCAAATAATGGTCTAACTATTCATAGAAAACAACAGCTAAATTATGACCCCAATGAGCTTTTGTTAATAAGGCCATTATACGAGGGTTGATCCAAAAGTAATGTCACAACTTTGATAAAATTGCTATGAATTGACGTAAAGCAACAAAATTATACGTATACATGATGGAAGCTTTATTTATTTCAAATCGGATTTTAAACAATGCGCGTTTATGGTAGTCGCCGCACCTAAATATAACGTCATATGACGGATACACACCGTCATACTTTAAGCGTTTCCCCTTCTTTTCATAAAAAATATTTGTGATTCGCACACACTTTCACTAATTCCACTTTCTTCAAGAATTCTTGGTACTATTATACACTCTTTTCATAATTCATCTCTCTGTCAAAATTTTTTTAACAGTAGCATCAGACAAACTTAAAAATTCACATATCACTCTATTAGTCTATACGTCTGTCTTTTTTGACAACATCAGACACCATTGAACGTTTCCGTCCGATCTCATATCTTTCGGTCTTCTTAACCTCTGCTAATCATTCAGTGACCAATCACCCGCCCAAAATTGCTGAAACCATCTATTAAGATGTCTCTTATTTACATTCTTTATTCCTTAAGTCTGACTGATTAACGAAAATGTCGCTAGTGATGATTCCCATATTTTGAAGCAAAAATGCATTACAACTCGTCGAGCCTTTTTTCCCCATTTCGACAATCCTTTTGTTCAATTCAACAGAGTAAAACAACAATATTTTATATTTATGATCACAAATACCAATGCCGTCTTTTAATTTTCAATTGTAGACTAGAAAATGACAAGAGTTGTGTCTTAAAAAAAATTTCTGAGATTCGGTGCTTTTTAGAATCTTTTTAATGTGTTTGTCTTTTTCATTCTAAAAAAAAATACACTTTAAAAAGTGACGTTCCGTTGTGACGCGGTGACACTCCCTAAGCTCTATGTTTTAAACATCTATGAAATATATTCAAATAAACATGATAAAGTTAAATTTTCAATGTTAATTAGATTCATATTTGTGAATCTTTTGGTATTATGTACTTCATAATATGACGCCAAATATAAAAGATATGTATGGTGGCATATTTCTGTCCCTTGTGTGCAAGTTATTTTTCTCTCAAATATGTCGACATGCAAGATTGATATGTTAACATGCAAGATAGTTATGTCAACATGCAACATAAATATGTTGACATGCAAGAAAATTACAATCAAATAAAAATTATAAAAAATCTTCAAAAATCTCAAATATCGCCCACATGTGACATTCAACATGCTAGATGCTACTTATTTATGTTAACATGCAACTTATTTATGTTAACATGCAAGATAAATATGTTGATATGCAACATATTTATGTCGACATGCAACTTGGTTATGTTGACATGCGAGATAAATATGTTGACATGCAACTTATTTATGCTGACATGCAACTTAGTTATGTTGACATGCGAGATAAATATGTTGACATGCAACTTATTCATGTCGACATGCAA
This sequence comes from Saccostrea cuccullata, assembly GCF_032062105.1. Lineage (NCBI taxonomy): Eukaryota > Metazoa > Mollusca > Bivalvia > Ostreida > Ostreidae > Saccostrea > Saccostrea cuccullata. Next base: position 64,346 of record NW_026925128.1, read on the forward strand.
CTTAGTTATGTTTACATGCAACTTATTTATGTCGACATGCAACTTATTTATGATGGCATGCTGTTTGTTTGAAAGAGGGTGCAGTTTGATCAAAATCTGTGGTTGCAATGAATGAGAAGCTTAACCTCTGAACGTTCATCTGGTCTCTACACAACTGACAAGGTAAAACTTTGTTTTAGATCTGATATAAAACTGATATTGGATGTAATGAAGATCTTTTGGGTGATTAATCTGATAATTTGTATAATCCTTACTGATAGTAATTCTTGGTGTCAATATCTCTTTTGGTCAGATTGCCCAATTCTTAAATAATATGTGTACGTCATGTTGCTATTATTTGATCAAACATAATACTTTTAGTACTTCACTATCTTTTTTAGATGATAAACGCTTACAAGCCAAATCGTGGTGTATTTATAGAATGATTTAATATGATGTAAATTTACACATGTAGAAAGCAAAACGAAAATTCATTGTGTATAAAGTATTTTCCCCATTTTTTTTCAGCGACAAAAATACAATGGGTGAAAATATCTATACACCTGCTCTGGCTCAACGTTTGGTTGTGGACGGACTACCTCTCAGCAGGAATGAAATGATTGCTGTTTATTACCAATCTGGTTATACTATTCAGGAAATCATTGGATTTCTTGCGACCAGACATAACGTTGCCCTTAGTGCAAGACAAATTCATCGAGTTTTAAGGGAAATGAATCTGAAGAGAGAATCTGACGAGACGAAACAATCAGCCACGTTTGGAGGACATTGTAACGGCTATTCTACATGAACTTTCAGGCTCGGGCGGTGACATAGGCTATAGAGGAATGAGGAGGCGTCTGCTTATCGACCATAACCTCAATATGTCTTGTGAATTGGCGCGCCTTGCATTAACTGTTTTGGACGCAGAAGGTGTAATAAGGCGTAGACAACGTCGTCTTCAGCGTAGAAGGTACATTAACGAAGGGCCGAATTTTTGTGTTCATCTAGATGGCTGGGACAAGTTAAAACCATTTGGAATTTCCATTCATGGCTGTGTAGATGGCTTTTCAAGACGTATTCTCTGGCTCAGAGCTTGCAATTCTAACAAAAACCCTGAGTATATACTAGTATCCAGATTTTAAATAGATTATATCAAAGAAATAAACGGGGTTCCTGTAGTCGTATACGCAGACAGGGGTACCGAGAACCCCATAGTTCGAGATTTGCAATTCGCTTTGCGATGGAATCACCATGATCCCTTGCAAGGACTATCAAGTTTTAGGTATGGATCGTCATATAAAAATACAAAAATAGAGCGATTTTGGCGGTGTTTACGAGAAATGTGTGGCAATTTTTGGATTAATTACTTTAAGGATATGGATAATTTAGGTGTTTTTGACACCTCCGACATAGTCCACCTGGAGTGTGCTAAGTATTGTTTCTTACCAATTATCACCAGAGAACTTAACAGAGTTATACAACATTGGAATGAACACACAATTAGAAGAAACCGCAATGCAGATTGTCCGTCTGGAAAACCAGATGTTATGTATTTTCAGCAAACAAGAGATTTCAAAATGCCTGTACCTGATAATCTGAATGGCATAGAACAAGAATATTGTGCCTACCCTCCTACAAATGGTGTTTCAATGGAATTTGAAGTTATTGGTACTCAAATAAGGATGGAAGACAGTTTGAATTACCCTACCAAACACAGTAGAAGAAGCAACAGAACTCTTTTTCCGAATAACAGACTATGTAGATCGCTTATAAATTACATGTATCTACATACATTTACTTGACTTTTGTTGTTTTAAGGAGGTACATTTTTCTTTATGTTCCGAATATTGTTTGATAAAGGAATGAGAAATTGTATGTCTTCGACGCTTTGAGTATTTTTAATTGCAAATGAGTATTACTAGTAAAGTATATATACAAATAGTACATAATATATGTAATTGTTTTTTTTAAAATCTGCTTTAACCGTCAAGGTCAAAAATCATAATAAATTCAGAAAATTGTTATGAGTACTGTTGATTGTTGAAGAAAGAGTACAAAAGCGTATTTTCCTATTGAATAAAGAATACATTTGGTCAGCAGTTTTTTCTTCGATAACTAGGTCAAACTTTTAATTCATGGGAAAAAAGAATTGTTCCTTTTTAAGAGGGCTGGGTGGTTGTGGCCATTTTTAGACTATAATGATCTCCTTTAGAAGAAGAGCTCAATATAAAAACATACAAAAATGATTAAATTTTAAAACTAAAATGTATGAAATTTTTGATTGCCAAATGATAGCTGAAAGCTAAAGATATCATATCTAAAAAAAATAAGTTATATCTGATGGTTAATTTGTTGACCCCCAGCCTCCTTAATGAAGTTGTCATAGGTAATGCACCTGTAAATGCCCCAGATCTATTCTCCCTCATTCAGAACATACCTACTTGACATTAAAAAGGACATTGTTACGATTTTGCTCGCATTTTATTTTCCCATTTTTATTGTTTAAAATATTAAATTAGTGAACTGCACTTCATACCTTTTATTCTTAAACTGTTTTATGTAGAACTTCACTGAATTCATGAATCATTGAGATATCTACCATCACATAGGGTCCAACTCAAGTAATGGACAATAGGATGAAAAGCATTTCAGAGAATTTTGCTTTGACCTTAACCTATAGGTTAGAAATTGTCCAGTTGGCATAAAACTTTTATTTCAGTCTCATTACCCCTTACCGAAAGCCATTTATTTTTGGTTATGAACAAGATAAAGCAATTTATACTTTGTTGTCCACCTCATATTATAGAAAATAATTTAAACTGCAATATCTACTTGAATAAATTTTCGATCATTAAAATCAACTTCAATTTTACCGACAGAAAAAAAAAACCCAGAACTGTGCCTCATTGCACATGTCTTGGGTAGTAACGAATCTGCACGCTTGCACAAATGTTCATAGTTGTGTATCACATAATTTCTTTTGCATTTAAATTTAATCATTTAATTCAAAACCTTATTATTTTGAAAATCAAGCATATTTGAAAAAGTATATATCCCAAATGAAATCAGAAATCGATCATATTCACTGAAAACTGCAACACAGATTTTGATTAAAAATGCACCCTCTTTCAAACAAAGAGCATGCCATCCTAAATAAGTTGCATGTCGACATAAATATGTTGCATGTTAACATAAATAAGTTGCATGTTAGCATAAATAAGTTGGATGTCAAAATATTTACCTCGCATGTCAACATAACTAAGTTGCATGTCAACATAAATAAGTTTGTCGACATAAATAAGTTGCATGTCGACATAAATAAGTTGCATGTCAACATATTTATCTCGCATGTCAACATAACCAAGTTGCATGCCAACTTAACCAAGTTGCATGTTGACATAAATATGTTGCATGTCAACATATTTATCTTGTATGTTAACATAAATAAGCTGCATGTTAACATAAACAAGTAGCATCTAGCATGTTGGAGGTCACATGTGGGCGATATTTGAGATTTTTGAAGATTTTTTATAATTTTTATTTGATTGCAATTTTCTTGCATGTCAACATATTTATGTTGCATGTTGACATAACTATCTTGCATGTCAACATATCTATCTTGCATGTCGACATATTTGATAGAAAAATAATTTGCACACAAGGGGCAGAAATATGCCACCATAGATATGGACACTGTGACATTACTTTTGGATCAAGCCTCGTAACAACCATTGAATGCCCGACTTTAAAAAGAGGCTTTTGAATTTCAACTTATTTGTTCCTAGTCTGTCTCGTTTTTAGAAATTGATGGCACTTAGACCATACACATGCGCCATACAAGTATGCATATGAAAATGGAATATTAATATATTATAAATAAGGAAAGTAGATGTTTTGCATATTGCCTTTTTTTAATACATTGATCATTTATTATTAAAACACTTTATCCAATTTGACAAAATGGTCAGGTCTTCTCTTTCTTATTCAGCCCAACGTCTGATGTGGGTTTCGTCAGAACTCATCAAAGTAAGTAAGTAACCATTTATTATAATGACATTATGCATATAAATGAAGCTCCATCGCAAATTGAAATATCAAGACTCTCTATATTTAGTACTTTTGAAGATTTTTTTTTTTTTTTTTTGCTTTTGTAAGTCTTTATTCTGAATAACATAAAGTTCCCCAATAATGACGTATCCAGCGGAACTAAAGCTGAAAAAAGAAGAGCAAGAATACTTTCCGGTAAGATTTTAAAAAAATCTTTGATATCTTAGACCCTTTAAAGTTTGTTAATAATTTTAAAAAAAAGTTTGAAAGCAACAGTTTTGAACACTTGTAGGGCATATAGGAAGCAGAATTCAACTTGAAATATGTATGAATGTAAGACTTAACTTTTTTAATGATTAAGAGTTTTACTAATGTTCACAGAATCTAGTACTTTGATAGCAAATATTTGGTGAATCAGAATTACTCCGACACATATGGTAGCTTAAAGATCAATAATCACTAAATATGTATTCTGCAGTTGACGATTCCAAGCATAAACTTCAATAAGCTTCTTCAAATTTTCCATTAAAATTTTCAAAGTTAATGCGGATGTGACGAAGATTAAAATTATTTATTTATGTAACCTAAAAGTGAATCAAATGAGACATTTTGATTGTACGAGGGTCATTCAAAAAGATTGTCTTAACTTTTGTTTATTAAACGTCATATTATATCCAAATTTGGTACACATATTTTCACAACAAATTCGAATAATTTTAGTAAAAAATATGGAATTGATCTTCATATTTATAAAAAAAAAATTATTAAAGATTTATAACAGCAAAAATGGATTCACGAAGCAAAGTCAAAAATGAGTGATTTACTAATTTTCACTTTATAGTATCTATAGCAATACCTCTAATAAATGGAGTTGAATCGAGATAAAATTTACATTTTTTGAATTTTAAGTCTTGCTGTATCACTTAAAATGCTATCAGGTAATGTAATATACCGGTATTTTTCCGTTTAAAAGATATCAGTTTCTAAACATATATGGACTTTATCATAAAAGGCAAAAAACTATGACGTTGGAGGACGTCACGGAGCAGCGAGTAGCAATAAAATTTGCTTTGCGTTCGGGAAATTTCTTTAACAAGCTTAAAAAATTCTGTATTAAACAGAAAATGTATTAAAATAAGTCTTGTATTTGTATATAATGAAAAATACAGTTTTTCAGTGGTAGTGAGTTTGAATCGGACGACAGATGGTCTGCAAAGAAACAGGTTATAGTTAAAGAGCTTGTCAAAAGAGTTAGAACGTCATTAAACATGATGTGCGCTTCACTGTTGCGAAACTTTTAGAGTTAAGCGGTAAAGAATTTGAAAAATTGACAATCTGAAGCTATTAGCACAATTGTTATTGTATGAAATTAAGAGAGTAATTCTGAGAAACTTTCTCGACGTTGTTTTTTGACGCTACAATGTAAGTTAACCATGCTCCGTGGTAACAAAACATGTTGCTTTAAAAATTTGCTAACATGAGTTCTATTGTAACGTCACACTTTGACAAAATACTAGTTAATGTTTTTATTTACGAAAATGTGTTGATCTACAATCTTGTAATAATTATATGACGATGAGGAACATTGTCAACGTATTTTTTGAATGACCCTCGTATATTTGATAGGTTGTATGATCAATGTCCATGATTACGCCTATAACTAAGTTATCAAAAAGTCTCATCACATTTGTAAAGATTTCCTACATGATTTAAATGGTCATCGCATCCAGTCGGAAAGGTTGTGCCTAGTTTTCTAATATTCACTCTTCTTACATGTATTATGAATGATTTTATCTGTTGGATGATATATTTTCCGAAGTTTTAATCCATCGAAAGAATTTTCCAAAACTTAATTTTTTTTATTATGTACGAGTTATCTCAATTTTTTCAATTATTTGAATTGATGTCTTCTCTGCTTTTGAAGTGAAAGCCTTTTTACCATGCTTCTCTTGTTGTATCCATCAATATCTTTTTTTTTCTACTAGCCCCTGTTTTCTTTTTCAAATTAAAATTCATTGTGACTCTGTTAGTTTAAAAAAGAAAACAATTTCATTTCAAGATCATTTTGTCAGAGGCTATTTCTTAGTCTTTGAATTTTTTTTTAAAGAAGTCAGAGGTGTACGTCATATCTGAAGAATAGGCTTTAAAACCATAAATTTCTTCTTTTTTTTAATTTCTCCTTTTGTTTCTAACAATACATTTGATCGAATTTAAATGCCAATATAAAAATTTCCAATCAATTCAGTTCTGCAAATTTAGGCCTATACATGAATATAAAATACACAAACATAAGTTTATAGAAATTCATAAAAATTAAACTAATTTATTGTATCTTTTACAAATTTGATATTTATACCAGTATACAGGGTTAACATGTCTTAACCTCTAACGCACGAAACAAGAAATTACATATAAAATTGATACCTAAAGCTATAAATTATATTCAACATCTTTAGTTGCAATTTTATGACAAGATTCACGCATTTTGAAAAATGTGGTGCTATGCTACACGTAAATAACTAAAGACCAAAAGCATTGGTGGTCCGCGAAATATAACAATTACCCCAACACTTAATTATAAGCATATTAAGTAAGTTAGGCGATGAAATATTTGCTTTACGACATATTACGCGTTATAAGAATTACAAGTTAGAAATGATCGCCTAGAGGGCAACGAGAGCAAATTGGAAAGTGCACACCTTCTTCTGATCTCGACAAGGCAAGGTGACTAATGAACTCCTGTCAAAAGTTAGCCATCAACGCCGGTCAGTCGACAATGTAAATGTCATCGCTGGTACAAGACAACGGTCCTATTTCTGTATGTTTTTATCATAACAGAAACATGCTTCCATTTGGGCATAATCATTACTTTAGTGAGCTCTAAGGATTTTATAAAAGAGATAAACAGATATAAACGGTACAGCAGCAGAAGACGCAATTGGCGCGGGAAAATGTTTTAACGGGATGAAAATGACGTCGAGTCGGAAATGAAAGAGATGTCAATTTTACCTGCACCACTTTAAGTTTTTTTAAAGGGATGTTTTCTGATGATGGTTGATTTTCAATGAAAAATCATGAAAATCATATACCTTAAGAGGCGACTCTCTAGAAGGCTATTCCTGTACGGGATTTTAGTGCTGGCGGTGGTGCCATTTCTGTTTGTCATCGTTGGTGAGTATCCAATATTCGCTTTTTCTTTTATTTTTCACCAAATAAAGTAACTTTAATCAAGAAATATAGAGAAAAAAAATAATTTTGTGATGCAATTAGGTTTTGCCATACCTATTTCTGAAATACAAATTTTTATGTATAGTTATGGATGTGAAATATAAAGATGCTGTTTTCATAATTGATAATGTGGTATATATTGGTATATAAACTTTAAAATTTGCAAACGAGTAATGGTCCAGGATTTCCACTGAATCCACTCAAATGGTATATGGATCGTGACTTGGCAGAAAAGTAAAATCTTTGCATGGGAAAATTGCTCGTTTGTTTTGATTCAATACATCAATAATTTTTCAGGCTTTTCTGCTACATTTCAAATAAAATTGGAAATCATGCATTACTTTTTAAATATTTGTATTCCTTTCCCCATTGATCTTTCTTTTTTGCAGAGAATATCTAGGCTAGACAAGTAGTTTGACACATTTTTGTTCATAGTTGTCTCATTCGTTGGTTAAACATATAATTATGACGGCTCTGTTTTGATGATGGACGGTTCCCTTCACACTGACTGATCAAGACAAAACAACAAAATATAATATCTGCCTTCATGTGCTTTATAAACGGATCAAAATATTTTCAAAGAAATGCTAGGATACTGACGTGTATTTACCCCATTTCAGTGTTATTTTATCCGCTATGTGAGTGCAGAGATTAAAAGGTAGTTATACAGGCATTTGCCATACTTGTAAGGATTTTGCAAACGTTAGCAAAAGAGAATTTACTTGAGGTCTTTGACTTTAATAGCACACTTGTTATATGTTCTATGAAAAGAAGTAGATCATCAGAAGTTAATATTCGGTAAAACGTGGCCCATATTCTTTTTTCTACCAAAAGAAATCAATTTATCGAAAGATAAGGTAAGGTGAAATGTACATATTGTAAACAGATTTTGGTTTTCGTTGAAATTTCAATTAAAAACCACATGTAAGGAAGCTATTGTTTTAAAAAAAAACGTTTACAGATTATTTCAATATTGTAATAGCTCAGAGAAGGATTTTTCAAATTAGACACTTATAATTTCCCATTACAAACGCCTGTCAACTTCACGTACTGCACACAGGGATCAAAATGATTTAAGAGAAATGCAGAAATACTGTATGCACCGCTTTGGAAATGATATTTTGCCTGTTTATATGAATGCAAGGTGAAGATAATTGTTAAGGCATTTGCCACACTTGAAAGGATTTTATTTGCAACATTTTTGGCAAAATGACACGTTACATGAGCTGAATTGTATTTTAAGTTTTTTGACTTTATTATGTAACAGTTCATTTCTTATGTGCAAATTGTGGCTGTGTTTATGGAAGTTAATATCAAATGCATTAATTAATTTTGTTTTGAAGTCAATGATAATTTTTTCAATTTCGACAGATATAATGTTCCATCAAAAACATCTGGCATTTCCCAACATCAGGGAGGAGAATAAAAGATTAACTTTTCGTGTCTTGGCTGCAAATGAAGTGCATTAGTATCCATTATTATTTTTTTAATCTCCGTGGTTAACGAAAAATTTAATGAGTAGATTTTTTTAATTAAATGACTTTAATCATAATTTCGACAGTCTGACATAAGACTGCTTACGTACTGAAGTTAATGGAAACATAAACTGTTTGCATTGTTTTGCGTACCGGTATATGATGCAATTATCAGGTTTCTAAGATATTGTTATTTACACAACTTTTGATATTTCTTATTCAAAATTTGTACTAATTTTGAAAAAGAAATACATGTAACAGAATTTATGTGTAGAGCAATTTTAAGAAGCTGTAAATTTTCCATTTTTCTTTCTGCAATCGTCCTTATAAATGCTTTAAACATACTTTATTTAATATATACTTATATGGATTGGGCAACAGACAAGGCCTATGTACCCCCTCTCCTTGTATAATAGTTCAAGGCACATATATCAAATAATAATACTTGTACACTAGTGTACATGATAATCAAGAAGGTAAAAATGAAAAAATAAAGATTCACAATCGAGTATATTAATTATCCATCATTATTATTGGCAAGGCCTACGTACACCCTGTCTTTGTATAATAGGTCAAAGCACAGATATTAAATAATAATACTTGTACATGGTAATAAAGAAGGTTATAATGAAAAAGAAAGATTCACAATCGAGTATATTATCCATCAATATTATATATAAAAAATATGACAACCTCCTTACTGTATACAAATTATTTACATACTATTTACATACAGCTCAAAAATAATACAAACATTTAGAAAAAAATATATGTACATTTAATAATAATGCAGTGTTCTTAATTTAGTCTCTGAGAATAAATTCATGTACATATGAAAATGTTTTACAGTTTGTTTGCAAAGGCACCCGACGTTACTTATTTTTCTTTTAATTTTTTTTTTATTAAAAGAAAAACCAGTAACGTCAGTTTCTTGTGTTTGTTTGATAAGAAGTAAATAATATTGTTTTTTGAACTTGACACTCAGTTAAGAGGAAAATGACAATCGTCCTTATAAATCTATACATCGTCACTTTTTACATGTACATTATTGTGAAACATGACCATAATGTTTCATATCATAAACCAAATTAAACATAAGAAAAAAATAATAAAACCTAAAGAAATGTTTTCCCATTCACTTTTTATTTTAGAAACATGATTTGTATGATTTTTGAAAAATATGTATCATTTGTCATTTACAGATTATGATGTAGAGTTTGCAATATCAATATATTCATTTCCACTTTTAAATTGGAATGGATCGGTATATAATTTGACTGGAATTGATGTAATTAATCACAAAAAGCGTTCCCGAAAATCTTCACTCCAGATAAAATTATTTATTGTAAAATTGATGTATTTTTACATGCTTTAACTAGCATCTTAGCTTTAAACATGAATTCAAGTCTTGTTTGCCTAATGCATTTGATTTTCATATCACAAAATTAAAAAAAATATAGATAACGAAAATGCTCTACATTAATAACTTTGCTAGCATATTGAACAGGAAACCAAAAATTCAATGAGACGATCTTTTTGTCTGATTTTGCAAACTTCATCCAACCTCTGAAAAAATTGTGTAAAGAATGTGTTTCTTAAAAAACTTTACCTTTATCTAAGTGGGAAAAAGTGATAAAAAATGATGAATAGGTCAAAATATAACAGTTTTTGTTCATTTCAAAACATAGTCGTATTTTTTTATCACATGGTCGTATAATCATTGCTTTAGTATGATACTTAGGTACTATGTAGAATAAGTACTATATAGATATTCTGCACAGGTGAATACCAGATAATTTCCTTTATTACTACACATTTTTTTCCACCTTGAAAGCATTACATCTGACCAGCGGCAATGTTTTATTTGTCCGTATAAACAAGTAAATACTTTTGTGACAACACTTTGTTCTTTGTTAATGACCTCGGTTGTGTCAGAAAAATCGAAACATTATCCTTACTCACGCATACAATCATGATTTAATAGGACAACTCGTAAAAGAATGTAATAAGTCCCGAAACAAGTGTCGGCAAACATAAAGTTGACCGCCATTTATAACGCATAATATCGTAACAAATTCCTATAAGAATATTAATAAATTGTAATTTTATTTTTGTAAATAGGTCATGGCATTAATGCATAGATTGCCTGAGTCATATTTGAGCCCATGGTCGGGCGACCAAACTTTTCTGGTATCCTAAAAAATGGAAGAAAAGACATGATCGTCCGAAATTATTATCGGACGAAAATCTTAAAACCGCCTTTTAACACTGGAAAACCCTAAATATCGCCAGTCGACGATAGATTTCAAAAACTGCCCACCGAGGACCGAGGGATGGTCTACAGACTATTCAGTGACTACTGTAATTGAAGAAACTGGCCCGACAGACACATTAAATAGCGAAAAAAGGCAAAATCGGGCAAGACAACGGTCGATGAACTGTCGAGTGTCACCCGAACACTCTCATTTTTTCTCTAAAACTGTCGGGTTTTTGGTCATTTTTATACGTGTATATTTGACTATAAGATTTTAGGAAACACATTTTCTGCGTATATTTATACTGTAATACTGTTTAATGTATGAGTAAATTAATTATTTTTTTTAAATGCATTTAATAGATATTGCAGATAATTTAGCCAGTCATGCTGTCACTTTCTTAACAAGACATAAAAGAACCACAAATCCTACATTTTCTCTGATGGTTCGATTAATTCCACACTTGGTATATACAATATCTAGGATTGCGGTCAACCGCTTACAAGAAAATTACCTTTTAACTCGAGAGATAAACAAGAAACAACCAAAAAAGCATTAAACTCGTTGTAAGAAAAAAAAAGTTGTATATTTTTGTTGGCTTGATAAACAGAGGATGTTGTCTTGTTTTAAGTAAAGGATCAAATATGAAACTTTACTTGAAATATTGCCCATGGGTGAAGGCAGGATCTAGTCATACATGGTATCCTATGTACTCTGTCACATTAGGCGGAAATCATAAATAAGATGCGATGTTTCATTCATCCAGAAATAATTAATGAAATGAAACAGCTTGATAGACAGTGAGAGAGATAGACAACATGATTTTTCTTTTTATATACAAATATACTTTTCTTCATTTTTTCTTCATACTTTGAAGTTATGATAAACATACAAAAAAGAGTAGGCTGGAAAAATGATTTTTAGCTAGGAACAGATGTTTGGCAAACTTTTGAAAGAAATGATTGAATTTGCAAGCTATAGTAAAATGATCTTTTCTTACTCTTGCTGTTGCCTTCAACTCGACATTTAGATATATCGACGACGTATTGTCAATTAACAATGGTCAATTCCATTCCCACGTCGATACGATATATCCTGGTGAGCTTGAGATAAAAGATACCACAGAGTCTAACACATCTGTTTCATACTTGGATATTTTACTTGAAAAAGACGTTAATGGTATCTAACAACCAAGCTATATGATAAACGTGATGACTTTAACTTTTCTATCGTCAACTTCCCTTACTTATGCAGCAATATACCTTCATCACCTGCATACGGAGTCTAGATATCTCAGCTGATTCGATACGCAAGAGCATGCTCTACGTATGAACAATTTCAAAAACGAGGTAAATTATTAACAAGCAAGTTGATGAAACAAGAATATCAACAGTCTCGTTTAAAGTCATCATTTTGTACATTTTATGGTCGCTACAATGACCTTGTCAGCAAATACAATTTATCATTGAGACAAATGCTGACTGACGTTTTTCATACTTATTGTTAGTCCATTATTAATAGATTGAATTGACGACGGATTTTTCCGTTATTTCCCGATCATAACAAGGAGCACACGGCGGGTGTGACCGGTCAGCAGGGGATGCTCACTCCTCCGTGGCACCTGATCCCACCTCTGATGTTTCGGAGGTCCGTGTTTGCTCTGCTCCAATTTTGTATTGTTTTATGGACTTTGATATTGAATACTGTTCGTTATCTCCATATCCTTCATTCAAGAATTAAAAAAAAATACCGGGGGTATTAAAAATCATTAAATATTTTATTGCCATTTCTTTTATTTCAGGTCAGCTGACAGTGGACTCTGGCAACGAGAGAGGAAAGGAGAAAAGAATACTTAGCAGGCATATCTTTGTAAGTGTCAAATACAGAAAAAATTATATATTTCCTCGTGAAAATTATCAAGTGCATTAAATTTATTAGAAATTTTAATTTTTTTGTTGAGTTAAGAAATGTACATACATTGTAACCCATTAACGAGAATTGTACCAATACCAGGGAAAAATTTCCACGGCAGATAATTCGAAGCTGAGATAATTCGGAGCAGGTATCATCTTGTGCGGGGGAATTAGTTCATACATAATTGACAACTATATCACCGGTGTCACTCATTCGTCAAGGCTAAATCTGTCGACCCGATTCAGTCACTCAAAACAAGACTAACTCAACTTTCATTTGCCTGCATGATTTTACCAATGTGAAATCTTGGCATTTTATATTTTTACTACTTTTTTTAACTAAGGGCTGATTCTGTCTAAAAACAAATAAAAACTTGATATTTGGATAATTTGTGGGTGGGTTTTCACTTCAAATGAAAAAGTTCTGACTTTAATTATGACGTTAGTTCTTATTAAAGAAATAGGACCATTAAATATTGTCATATTTCCTATTTTTCTCCTTTCAGATGCTCAATGACCCTGTGCAGAGGAGATTTGAGGAGAGAAACAAACATTTAAGAGAAGAATGCTCAAGATTGAAAAATTATTACGTTGCTCAAAATTCAGAGGCAGCCGTCAAGGAACATCTAGTCGTTAATCGAAAAAATAAAATTGTATATTGTGCAATCGAAAAGATAGGGTGTACATTTTGGAAGCGAATTTTTCAGATATTGAGTGGTTGGAGAAATGTGAGTAATCCATTTAGCATTAAAGGAATCCAAGCTTATGAGGGATTCTCCACCGCCAAACGACTTCCGTTTGACAAAATTTATCAGTTACTGCGCATGTCAACAAAATTCATGTTTGTAAGAGAACCTTTTGAAAGATTACTCTCGGGGTACGTGGATAAAATTTATTCCCCAAACACAGCATATTGGAATTTCATTGGAAAACATATAGTAAAAAATTTCCGTGAAAATCCTTCTAATGTAAGTCTTGAATGTGGACATGACGTTACATTTCCAGAGTTTGTGGAATATTTCATTTACTCCCAGAACTCTAATGAGCGCCGAGATGCACATTTTGTCCCAAGTTTTGAGCACTGCAGACCTTGTGAAATAGATTATGACTACATTGGAAAACTTGAAACATTCCAAGAAGATACATTTCATATTTTGAAAAAACTTGATTTAGAAGACATGATTAAATTTAGCGATTTTCAAAATGAAACTGAAACCGATGCACTTATAGACACAGTGGATTATGTTTATTCAATGAAACGCTCCATACTCAATTGTATGACATTTACCAAAGGGCTCTACCGAGCATGGAGAAAACTTCAAATACGTGGAATTTTAAGTAAGAATGTCAAGTTTCCATTCCCAGTTGACAGAGATGTGAATGTCACCCCAGAACAGTTCAGGGAAGCTTTATTTAAAGCGCATGCGCAATCAGGGGATAAAAAATCTCGCAAGAAGAACCGCGAGGAAGCCATGTTGGAGGCGTACAGCAGAATTAGCCCCGTGTTAATGGAGAGACTGAGAGATGCTCTGCTTATAGATACGTCTCTTTTTGGATACGAAAAAATACCGAAAAAATTACTAGACCTTAAATACACCGTCCCGGATGGTGGTGGTTTCCGGTACTTTGACAACATTTGACAGTACGGTCTTCCAAAAATATCATTAATATTAGAAATAAAATCATTCCATGTCTGTTTTGATTTTCCTTGGAATTTTGATTATTTTCTTTTAAGTATTTGTCTTGCTGAGTTGCTGGATTGAATATACCGGAGAATCCCTAAACTGTGATTCTATATTCTTGACTTTGCTTACTAATCAGTATACTTGTATATTTTTGTAAATTTGGTGACACAAGGACTTATTTGATATCAAAATTTAGTATACAAATGGTGAAAAAAGAAACAACGGATACGAAACAATATTATACACTAAAGTTCTAAGCTATACACTTCATTAAGGAGCAATATCCCTCTGCTCCAAATTTCACGACTTTTTTTTTAATCCAGACATTGATTTTCAACAACAACTATAGCATTAAATTCAAATGGAAAATAGTTTGAAGTATGAAGCGTTGCTTACTTTTTCAGAAATGAATAATATGTCAAATCATGATGTGAAGAAAATATGATATGGTAAATAGAAAGATTAATTATTTTTTATCTCACAATTAAATTAGAAATATGAGGTATATATAAAAATAATATTTACTCTCATACCTATCTAATTCCCATTAGAAAACATACTGAAGCTCTGCTTTTTAAATCACAATTGCAAATTGTTTTCTGTGCATGTAAAATAACACGCATCCATAAACAAGAGTTATCTTTCCATTATCGCCCTTGAAAATATTTTTTAATGAAACAAAATATTAATTAAATGTTTATAAACAACACTGCATCTGAAATTTCTGTACAATTAAAAGAATTATACTTTAAGAGACAGAGATTTACACTGTTTAAAGGAACTGAGTATAAATGTTTTAAGTAAATTATTATAAATCATGAATGTACATACTAGCAATAGAAACTATAAATCAACATTTGTACCATAGAATAAGTTTGATTGAGTTGACTATAATAATGGTTCCCATGAATGAAACTTGTAAACTCTGACATGACAATTCACTGAATTTCATGACAAAATATCTGAAGAAAGTTATCTCTCTTATCAGAAGAGTTATCTCCCTTATCAGAGGGATATTCCACCTTAAATAGTATCTTTTATTAGTCATTAGCAGATTTTTCTTTGGTTTCAGCAGAATTAAATATTATATTCTACATTTTTACTCGTCAATCTGCCTCTCGGTTGAAAGAAGGAAAGAGAAAATTTACCATAAATAGAACATTTCTTTTGTTCTAAAAATGAAGAAGTTAAAACTTTTCATCGAAATTATGCTTTTTTTGCCATGCATGTCTGAAAGTTAAGAAAAAGGATGAGAAAAAGGCAATTTTATTAAAAACTTTATTTAGTTCAACATCATTACACAAGACAGCAGTTTTTTCAATTGAGAACATTTACATGTTCATTACTCGACTGAGAGTTGGTGTAATTATTAGCAGTAAGTATTTCTAACATGCATGGGAATTTTCCATGATACAAATAAGATTTTTTCTATGCGTGGTCCTTGTGAAATTCCTAAGATCCCCATGATCCACAAATAACTGGAATAAGTTTTACTTTTAAAAAGTAGTACAATTCAGAATTCACTTACTCGTAGATATGTTGATTTTTTAAGTGAAGATTATAATGCAGCGTCATTCGTTATATAACTCGTTGAAAAAAGATTATCATATATAAAAGCATCATAAATATAAAATTAAACTAAATCGAAAAAATATCTATAGAATTTTCCAAATAAATAATGAATAAATAAAAGATAAATTAAAAAACAATTATTATTTTTACTTTGACTCCAATTAATGGAAAAACAAGCATGTAAAATATACACAAATAAGATAATTACAGGTTTGGGAATAAATATTAAAATATGAACTAATTATCCTCCAAATAGATAATTAACGAGTAAGAACAGTGTTTTGACACAATATATTAGCTCAAAACAATTCTTATAAAATAAAATAAAAACAGTTTTGAAATAAATTCTGGGTTTTACAGCTTGCAACATGCTTTTGTTCAAGCAACTACATATATGACACATGAATGAATATTAAAATATTAATAATTCTAGAAATGTAACTGAAAGCAATTTTTAAGCGTAGTCGTATATACTAAACTGTTTGCTATGATTTATAAAGTTTATTTTCTAAAACAATTACACTGTAGTTAACAATTTCAAATAAAATGGAATACAAGTTCAAGTTCATTTATTCACTCAAAACCATTTGAAATATATGATACATGAGGACAATGAAAGATAATTACAGCATATAAATTCAGGTCAGAGGTACAAATATATTAAATACATAATCAAAAAATGTGAAAGAAAAAAAGGAAAAAGAAAAACACTTTAAAACAGATATAATACATGGAATAATGGAATAAATGAGGGAAAAAAATCATGGAGGACAGACTAAATCATATATTTTTAATATAAGCATACAGAGTTTTTCAATGTCTTAGCATTTTGTTTTGTCATCAGGTGAGAAAATTTTAGTACATTTGGTCTGGTAAAGAAGTATTCATTCATATACTTTTTCCTAATGTTTGACAATGCAGTACATTCAAGTATAAAGTGAAATTCATTGGCAACATGTTATTATAATGAGCTTTACAAACTCTACATAATCTTTCATCTTCATAAGTGAATGTCTCCTATTTACTTTATAAAGAAGAGTATGTGCTGCGTATTAAAGAATTCAAAAGCGAGGCAGGATGTTGACAAAAAGTCCACACAAATATCAAATTCTGTACACTTAGTGCCCCCCAAAAATGCAAAGATACCTAATACATGTATATACTGATTATTTAAGGAATTACTGTCTAATCTGTAGGGTATGAATGACATAAACAATAGCTGGAAACGTGGATTTATTTGCATTATGGTTGAGGCCCCCACATGTATGCATATATTACTCCAGGTTTTCAACTTGTCTCTTGCATACCCAACAAACTAGACAGGCCTCCCATGTCAATTTCAATAGTCCCCTCCCACTGACGTCAGACACAGACAGACGCACAAGATCTACGTGCGTATTAGGCCTCCTGCCTAGCACCTGACCTTTCGCTTGGAAAAATGTACATTCCAGATGAATTATCAAGAAATCAACTCAACTAACTTTCAAAGAGTTATCACAAAGAAAACAAATAGATATGTCAATTTCAATGAATCAAATATTTGTACACTATAATTCCTATACGTTTACTGAGCATGTTAGACTTCGTTTTCTTAAAAAGTACCATAAATAATATTAACACTTCTAGAAGCACTTTACATAAACTCAACATTCTCAAACAAATATCCTTGTTTTTCCCTTCCAGCTAGTACATACAACCAACCTTCAGGGAATATAATCTTTATCACACATGTCTTATTTCCCCCGCAGATATACTGGTTATTGAGCTCAGCTCATGTACTTCAGCTTTTTTGGTTATTCTTGCCATAAAAGCCATCTACAATGGTAAGAAATTATTAAAAGAAAAGAAGAAAAAAAAAACTTGCTGAGGCCTTGAACTCGACATTCCGATATATCGACGACGTATTATAAATTAACAATGATTATTTCCATTCTTATGTCGACAACTTGACACGATATATCCCAGTGAGCATGAAATAAGAGATTCTACAGAGTCTGACACATCTGTTTCATATTTGGATATTTAATTGGAAAAAGAAGTTCATGGTTATATAACAATAATGCTTCATGAAAAACGCAATGACTTTAAGCAACAATATACTAGTACCTTCATCACTTACAATTGGGGTTTTTATCTCTCAGTTGATTCGATACGCAAGAACATGATCTACATATGAACAATTTCTAAAACGATGTAAGTTATTGACAATCAATTCGATGAAACAAGAATACCAGCAGTCTCTTTTAAAGTCATGTCTTTCGTAAGTTCTATGGTCGATAAAATGACCTTGTCAGCAAATACAAGCTATCATTAAGTCAAATACTGACTGTGACGTTTTCATACTTATTGTTAGGCCATTGTTTACAGACTGAATTATCCACAGACGGATTTTTTCACGACAGGTGTGACTGGTCGATTGGGGATACCCACTCCTCCATGGCACCTGATCCTACCTCTGATGTATTACAGGTCCATGTTTGCTCTGCTCTTGATTTATATCGTTTCATGGCCTTTTGAGCTTGAATAACTTTCGTTATCTTCATATATTTCATTCTCAGAGCAATATTTGTTCGTTATATCATTATATTTTCATATAAAAATAATCGTTAAATACATAATATGTTTAATTTATGTAAGTTGGTTATGGTTGCAACAGAGAAGTGTTTTTGTAAACGTCAAAAATATACCCAAAAGAATGTTAAATTTATTTTTAACTCAGAACTCTTTTCCAAAGATCAGTCAAAGGAACAGGAAAAACTCGTCGTACACTTTGTTTTAGCAGCAGAGAATGGATTATAAGAGCTCTAAATAAATATTTAGCCGAAGGTTTCATAATTTTGAACTTTACCTTGATCTGTGTAGGGGTGAGCCTCCTTAATGTTTCTCTATCCATTCCAAAAACTATGGCATTCATCGCACCTTTAAACCAATTAAACATGTATATCTTGCAAGAAATAAGTAATGTAATTGAAAATGAATGTCAGATACTAGATACATCTCATGTGTTTGACATTAATTTTGTCATGACATAAATATAACAATGTAGCTTGAAACAAATCCAATTTTTTACTGGATTTAAGGCATCACAAATTAAGAAAAAATGATGAGGTTTTTAATATTGTAAAAACATACAACATAATTTTAGACTCTCCGCAGGTTTAATGACATAATATTTCAAAGCTGTGCACTTCATGCAAGCATAAAGGCGTGCCCTCCTTTAAAATGATACACTAAACAAATTTTTACTCAAAACTTTGCACTTCCCTCTCTTTTCTTCTTAAACAAAAACTGTACAGAAATTCTTGTCATTCAGTGCTTGCCAACGATTGCAACTAATGCCATCGAGTATCTGAATCTTTCTCTCATTTTAATTCATGGTGAGGCGACAAGTTATATGCAGATACAGTGACCTTGTCGGCAAATACAATCAATCATTAAGTCAAATACTAATGGATATTTTCGTACTATTGTTAGGCCATAAATTGTCGACGGATTTATTCCCCGTTTTTCTCGATTATAACAAGAACATGGTGGATGCAACCGGTCAACAGAGATGCTAACTCCTCCACCTGGCACCTGATCCCGTTTCTGGTGTTTTTAGAGATCCGCGTTTACTCTGCTTCCGAAATATTTTGTTCAAATGAACACCGAGCTGTTCATTATCTCCATATTCCATTCTATATTTTTTAAATTAATGAATAATAGTAAAGATAGATAAGAAATATGCTTCACTTTCAAAAGTATGGTGGTTACCATGCAAGGGAGCTGTGAGTGCGGCCAATATGACAAGAGCAAAAACAGGCTCACCTGGTGAAGCAGCATTCTGTATTCTATAATAAGTCAAATGTACTAGCAGGGTAAAAAAAAAGAATTGACATGTACAGAAAATGTTTACGCAGATTTGAAAATTGTTTTAGGAAAAATGAGATCACATTGTCCTACTGCTTTAAAGAATCCCGATATCGAAATACTAAGAACAATTCAAACAAACCTGTCTATTAGAGAAAATACGGAGACAGCCAAATAAACAAATGGGTAAGCCCTCAGATATTTGATGTCATCTTTAAGCATGGCTGTTTGTCTTTCTTTTTCTGGGTCATATGTACCTTTCCAAGTGGACAACTACATAAAACAATCATAATTATTAAAAATTCCTCTGATTTTATTTGAATACTCAGTATATGAATCTGAAAAATGAAAAGAATTACTGTTTATTCAGTTGTTGTTTTTTTTTCTTCAGATTCCAGTACCGGTATATTGTGACTTATTACTTACCCTCCTGAACAGAGTGACAATGATGTAAACATATGTCACAACCAAAACCGTAATGGCTATGAATAATGGTCCATACCAACTGTAATAAAATAAACAATCCTTACACACTGGGTTGTATTTTAATAAATTCTACATTTGTTTAGATTATTCTTTGCATTTTCTAATTTTTCGAGAGCAGGTCTTCCAACATTTTATGAATTCCAGTGGTAAGAAAGAAGCACTTGGGGCCAGGCCTTCAACTCAACATTCAGATATATCGACGACGTTTATAAATTAACATCAGTCACCCCATTCGTATGTGTCCCGTGGGGATCCGGGTTAGAATAGGTCCTCAGTACCCCCTTGCTTGTCGAAGAAGGCGACTAAATGGAGCGGTCCTTCGGATGAGACCGTATAAACCGAGGCCCCGTGCCACAGCAGGTGTGGCACGTTTTTGACGTGTCATTGTCAAAGGCCCCATTTTGCCGAGCATAGGCCTAAATTTTTTTGCAGCCCTTCACCGAATTAAAATGGTAATTTTTGACGTCTCCATATCAGTGAAATATTCTGGAGAGGGACGTTAACATTCAGATATATACGTTTATAAATCAATCCCATTCATATGTCGACTAATTATAGTTCCTTCCATTTATATCTCGACTCGACATATACCATTTAGCTCGAAATAGAGGCACTAACAATGTCTGCCATATCTGTTTCCATTTTGGGTGTTTTACAAAATTAAACAGTCACATGCATTTGGTGATTTTATCTCCAAACTTATTCGAAAATTAGGAGCATGATCTGACAACGATTAATTTTTGAAACGAGATAGGCTACAGCTGATTTTTTAAAAACCTCATATAAAGTCAAACGTACAGTATTTAGTAAATTATATTTTTCGTTAAATGATCTTTTTGGCAAATGTAAACTATCATTTGGTAGTATTTTTACTTTTAAAAGTGATGGATCTTTAAAGCTGATAATTTTATACTCAGTATGATTGTGAATTACTCTGTCTAACTGGTCAATGTAAAGGGCCCATAGCGGGTGTAATTGTGCGATTGGGTAGGCTTACTCGTAATGGACACCTAATCCCACCTCTGGTGCCTTGTTTTATACCCTGTTCATATATTTGTATTCATTAGAATCTGCATTAGATTTACAATGGAACCATATTTCGAATTCCAGTTAACAAAGAACAGAAGATAATTTAAATGTACTCACACTCCAAATCTCCAGCCAAGATCATTCACAATCCAGCTGTAACAGCAACAACATCAAATAAATAAACAAAAGATCGGCGTTTGTTATGAGATATAAATGGTATAACAGGGTATAAATGAATTGATATTGCATTAAACCTAATGGTATAAGTATAGAAGTTTTTAATTAATTTTTTGACATTACTAATAGAGCATCCTTAGAATCAATGCACTAACACACCTGTGAAACGTTTAAATGACAATAAACAACATCTAAGAAATAGGATCATGTTTTTAAAAAATCATCATATCCAAGCAAAATATTTCAATACTCTGTGCAAGTTCAGTTTTTACAAAGATGGTATACCTTCCGTTAAGAAGAGGACCCTAGTACTCAAGATGGTCGCCCATCCGTTTCCGACTAAAAAAGGCCGCCCTACCGCCCAAGATGGGGGATCCTGAAGCTCTCGTTGTATCATTCCCACACATTTTTTCTTTCCTTATCATATACTTTTAAACAAAGAAATCATCAACATTCGTCACAACTTCTGCACCTCGAGGGCAAATTGTTTAACTATTTTTTTATGGAAAGAAGAGAGGGTACCTCCTAAATATTTCCTAAAAGGTCTACTTCATTAGTGCCGTTGAAAGGGTCGTAAGTGGCACCCACTCTATTCTTTTCAGAAGTAAGCAGTAAACACGTCTACCATTGGACAGCAGTGTTAAAGTCCTGGTAATTTTTTTTTATTGAAGTATAAAAACTGTTCGTATACTGTAGATCACTTAATTTTCGCGGCACCTTATGTTCGCGAGATAGTAATTGACTATTTATTAGCGAGACAAAATTTTCACGAATTGTGGTCATTGCTCTATATAATCTTAAGGAATTCTATTTTACGCGAGAATGAAATTTTGCGGGCATCCTGTATCGCGTAATTAAGCGAAAATAAAGTTCTCGCGAATAAAAAGTGATTTACAGTGAAAGGAAAAAGTGGAAAGGAAACGGAATAGCTGGAAACGGAAAAACCGTCAAGTTGGAAAGAATTCAGGCCATTATGTTCGAAAACGGAAGGGCGGTCATTTTGAGCAGAAGGGTCGCCAACGTGAAGCCGCTTAGGAACCGTAACAAGGGGTTAAATTTTCACATGCATACTAGTATTGATGAAAGATTTTCGTTGGTACAAAGAAAAAGCACTTCGACGCATACATACCACCAAGCCCCAGCTGGGCCATAACGATTCCCAGCTAATGGTAGGAAAGACATGATGGCAGAGAAAACCCAACCTAGGATATGGAAGAGTCTAAAAGACAATATTAAATCAAGTCATACTAGCTGTAGAAAGGATCCCAAATATCATTGATTATTTAATTATTCGTGATGAAGGACAAAGCGTTGAATTACAAAACCTAGCTAACGTGTAATACTCACATTTCGAACTTCTCTATACTTCTGTTTTTTACCACGTTCATGTACAAATTAAATGTGATTATACACACCCAGATCAAGGCAGACCAGACTAAAAATAATTGATTGAAAGACATCTGAAAGATTTGATATATGACCAACAATCTAAAAGTCATCTATGAGTAGTAAAATTTAATTTGGTTTTTTCTTTAGTAACACATATGAAACATGCTTTTTCCAAACACTTATGAATAATTCCTATGCTTGTAGTATTAAATTTCGTGTTTGTCATATATCTGAATATAAAATACAAAAAAATGCCTTCTTATATGACATCTCTTAAATTGGACATACCAAAGTAACTTAAATACCAAGCTTGAAAGTCACACATGGGTCCATCAGGGCGTATGTCTCCCTATTAAAAAAAGATATCGGTATGCCTATTATATGTCTGTGGGCAATCCATTGTTGAATCCTGTAACTAAAGGCTTTGAGTATGAATTTGAAGCTTTTATATTCTAAATACGTGGATGAGATATTGCTTACTTCACGTTAAAAAAAAATATACATACATGTATATTACTCACCATTAAATAAGCTGTACTGTAAAAGAAAGCAGCTATGCTTAAATACAGGATTAGTCTCTACAAAACAATGTGAAGAATGCATATAATCATTGGTAAGGAATAAAACAATTTAAATTAAAAAAAAAACAGCCATCATATAGCATATCACTTGTTACATACTGTAAAAAAAAACTTACATGTAAACTGTAATCAATTTTTTAAAAAATATGATTTGGTGATAATTCAAAATTATTTTAATTCTAATTTAAATGTAGATAAAAATGAAATGTCAATGAACCTGTGAAAATACAGCATGCTTTTTGAAGAGCCATATCACAACTATCACGAATAAACTAAAAAGAAAATACAGACAAAATAGACTCAGAAGCAAAGGAACATTTTCCCGTTAATTTGAAATAAAATACAATTTCATTTTGATTATTTAGTTTTTTCATGTTTTAGAAATTATCAATATGCGAAGCTTTGAATCAAAGATTATATTTTTCATTTTAAAAAATAGTTATTTTTTACCTGGAAGAAGAAAATAATTTCTCACCTTCCTATCAACGACAGTGAAGCAATGGCCCGCCTCACATGAATTATAACATCCTATTTAAAAAAAAAAAAACAAAATAAAATTAAAATGAATAATTTTGTTTATGTTAACACAACTGTATCATGCATTAAACCTTAGTCCAGTGTATACTAACCAACTATAAGAACTGAAAAAAACAACTAAATTTAGGCATCAGCATTTTTATTGATAAGAATGTATCAACATATCGTAGTCTATTCTCAAATTTCCAAATAAAACATTGAGATTATTGAACATTTATTCACTGTTTCTTGAATTCACGGATTTATTAACACCGTGAATATAGCGAATATTAACACCGCGAGTTATTTTCCCCCTATACAGTATATTAACTAAACAAATTGATAATTTACATTTGCTAAATGTGTTATGGAATCCTAATCTTTAAAATCAAAATCTTTTAAATATCCAAAACCAAATTATATAAGTGTACAGCTTCAGCTACTTAGTATTGCTAACTAGTGTACTTCTACGAGATGAAAACACTTCAAATTCTATTTTTTAATTTGTTCATATATGTACATTATTAATACTTTTTTATTGCCTCATTGAGTTGCTTCAATTTTTCATTTATAAATCTTTCATTTTCCTATAGGCCTATACAGTACTTCTTTCCTAGACCCTTCAAAGACTGGTAATTGTTTAAAGTTATGCTCTTTTGAATAAAATATGGAGATAAAAAAAACAACTGTCCAGCTCAAAGGTCTACTGAAACAATAAAAAATCGAAAGCAGACCTCTTATATCATCAGGGGTGGGGCCGGGTGCCATGGAGAAGTAAGTATTCCATGTCAAACGGTCAAACTTGCTGTGTGTTAAATTCTTTGTTATTAACGGGCAAACAGAGAGTCCATAGAAATGATGGCTAACAATTTGTATGAAAAACGTCAGTTTGCTTTCGACTTAATAATAGATATCACTGTAAAAAAAAAAATAACTAGTGAAAGTCACTGGGAAGACTAGTAAATTTACTGTCCATACAATCACTACCTTAAAAGTAGTTTTACTAGGTATTGGATAGATTTACTAGATAACATTAGTAAATCTAAGAACTTATAAGTAACTTTCACTAGGTATTTAAGTATCTTTACGACCACTACTCCACTTTTCACTATCTTAGCTAGTAAACAGAGTGATTACTAATCACGTCGAACGCTTTACTAGGCACACTAGTTAAATCAACTAGGTATTTCTTTCAGTGATATATTGTATTTGCTAACAAAGTCATTGCATCGCCCACACAAACCTGCGAGCTGCTGATTTTGAACAAGACTATTGATATCCTTGTTTCAAATCAACTTGTGTTTCAAAAGCTTGTCTCGTTTTGTAAATTGTTTATTCCTTGAGCATGCTCATGTGTATGTATCGAATCAACTAGGAGGCATAAACCCCATATGCAAGTGATAACGGTATACTGAAACATTTTTAAGGGAAGATGAGAATAGAAAAGTTAAAGTAATCAGGTTTATCATAAAATTTTGCTGTTAAGATATCATTAAGGTATTTTTCTCTAGTAAAAAATCCAAATTTATATGAAACAGATGCATCAGACTTTTATTTCTGTAGTGTATTGGAATATGGCGAGTTGAAGTATGAATGGAAGTATCACTGTGAAATTTCATAGTATCTGGAACATTTTCTTAATTACATTAATCATACTTTTGCCAAAAGATGTGCTTAGACTTGCATTGTTTCAGACAATCACATTATCCTGTCTGCATTAGCAATTAATAGGTGAACTGATTCAGAATGTGCATTACAGACTGTGCATATTGCTTAGTCTAATTCTATATTGAATAAATAAAATCAATGCCTAAAAAATTACACAGAACAGTTTGGGTTAAGCAATTACTAAATAATGATAATTTATAGATATTACTAGAACTTTTTTTTCTCTTTTCTTTATGATATTAGAAATTTTGGACTGAAAGGGTGCTATGTGTTTATTTCTTTATTTTTTGTATGTTATAAAAGTTTCCCAACACTTTCTTCGTTCCTATTATTATTACATGTATTTATTTAATTTATTTATTTAATTCATTTCAGCATAGGTAATTGCATATACTTGTCCCTTTGACCTGAATTTACGTTCTTTGAATATTAATATTCACCGTTTCATCCCTGTTAAAAAAGTTTTTTGAATGCGTAAATTAAAAAAAAAAACTTAGCGATGGTAGTTCCAATCTGTTTAAATGAATCCAAAAATAATTATTAATATTGAAAATAAGACGAGGAAATTTACGAAAACCACCGAGCTAGAAAAATTAAAAAAAAAACCCCTATAACTTTCTTATGGGGTTTTACATCAAAGACTACATGTATGCAAATAAATCAATTGATTTTAAATAGTTCCGTGTTTACATCATGTTTATAAAGCATGAAAAATGTATACGCAATTCCGTTTAACAAAATTCTAATAATTTAGAATCTAAAATCATGAAGTTAATTTCAAGAGACTCTTGTTGAAATTTAGTTATCACCACTAAATTACTAATCAAACGACGGAAAATAAATTAAAACATGTCTTAAAAGTCTCAAAAGACTTCCATGCATGTGTTAAAACGGAAAGTTTACAAGTGATAAATTAATTTTTTTAAAAAAAGGAAGTTCATTTAATATCCCGAGAAATATTGATCTTATTCTTACGCAGTATCCTGGGTTTTCTGGAAATAAAGGACATTCTGCCGAGTCGTTATAAACCATACTTGTTCAGCTTGTTACACAGATAGTAGAGTCGTCTGTTATGTTGACATTCTGCAATAGGCGGATGTTCTCTCAACAAATTCACCTTTTTTAAAGGAGACTGTTTGAAGTTATTTAAATCTGATCAACAATAACTGCCGTACATGTATATTCTCGATCTCCCATATCCTTCTTTTAATTGGTTCTAACATAATTGTCTTTATGTATATTTCGTTACATTGTTATATTTTGGATAAAAAAAAATGAAAATATGTTGATTGCTTAAACCTTGATATATTGTTTTGAACATACTTTTCGACAAACAATATTAACTCATTTTGTGTACATGTAATTTTTCTTCTCGTACATAAAGTTTAAAAACCATTTGCCAAAACCAAAAAAAAAAAAAAAAAAAAAAAAAACTATATAAAAAATGTCATAATACATATGAAAAGAATCGCTTTAATTTTCATTTTCATTCAGGGGTTCGAAAAAAGATATTTTAAAAATTCTCCGATTTAATATCTAAACTTATTTAAGTTTTGATGTGATAAACACGAGCAATGGTGCATTGGTTTACTATACCCCCATGTTGCAACCACTAATAACGACCACTATTGAAATAATTATATCAATAGTGGTTGAGAGTGCATTTCAATAGTAAACATAGTTAGTAACCACTATTGAAATACGACCACTATTGAAATAATTATATCAATAGTAGTTAAGAGTGCATTTCAATAGCAAACATAGTTAATAACCACTATTGAAATACGACCACTATTGAAATGATTATATCAATAGTGGTTGAGAGTGCATTTCAATAGTAAACATAGTTAGTAACCACTATTGAAATACGACCACTATTGAAATAATTATATCAATAGTGGTTGAGAGTGCATTTCAATAGTAAACATAGTTAATAACCACTACT
The DNA here is from genome assembly GCF_032062105.1 of Saccostrea cuccullata. Taxonomy (NCBI): domain Eukaryota; kingdom Metazoa; phylum Mollusca; class Bivalvia; order Ostreida; family Ostreidae; genus Saccostrea; species Saccostrea cuccullata. The sequence goes on from NW_026925128.1 coordinate 92,140, forward strand.
GAAATACGACCACTATTGAAATAATTATATATCATTATCAATAGTGGTTGAGAGTGCATTTCAATAGTAAACATACATGTAGTTAGTAACCACTTGAAATACGACCACTATTGAAATAATTATATCAATAGTAGTTGAGAGTGCATTTCAATAGTAAACATAGTTAGTGACCACTATTGAAATACGAAAAGATGGGAGGGATACAGTGATCGGGATATCCATCCGTCTGGGGTACCTTTCTCTTATCCGCAACTCCTCTTATACCGCTGAATGAAATTTAATGAGACTCGCAGAATTTTTGTTACATAGTGCCATTTTGATTTTCTGTTTTACTTTTTGATACGACACATAGTTTGGGTTTCTCATAGCAAAAAAATATGGACACTGCCATTCTTTTTATAATATTGCAGAGTAGCTATCTCTTATCCGCAACTCCTCCTATACCACTGGATAAAATTTAATGAGACTCGCACAGAATATTTGTTACATAGTACTATTGTGCACCTTCTGTTTTACTAATATGATCTGACACTTATTTAGGGTCTCTCGGTGCAAAACATAGAAATGCATCTATTTCATATTATTAAATAGATACTATTGTTGAACTCGTAGTTACATGGCCCTAGAACCTGATTTCGGTTGCTTTATGTGAAATCATTGACTTTGCTATTATAGTCATATGAGAAGCGGGGGAGGGGTGGTATCAGTGAGCTAAATGCTCACAGTACCTTTAGTTTCATTGTCATTAATGGCTGGACTAATAATTATCCTTTGAAGTAGAAATTTACTAAGCAGAACTTTTAATTTAATTTCAAATAATGCATGGAATTTCGTGTTTTTACTTGATGCCAAAACTCTAGCACAATCGGAAGGTCTCGGGAACTAGACTAGGGTGATTGGCTGAACTACTCAGTATTGCAACTGGATTCACACTTGCATCATTGGGCTAGTCTCCATAATACGCAAATCATGACATCACAACTCTCTAAGGAAATGCAATAGATAGCAATTCTTTATAGAGTTGCAATGTCATGATTTGCGTATTATGGAGGGCCAAATGTTGCAAGTGTGAATCCAGTTGCAATTGCTGCATGACTATTCCAGCAGGCAACGCAGGGATAAACAGATATAAAATGAGCATCTTATTATACCCCTCCCCGCTTTAAAAGCGGGAGAGTATATAGTGATCGTGGTGTCCATCGGTCTGTCTGTACGTCCGTCTCTTAGGCTTTGAGGTTCCCATCTCTTATCCACAACTCCTCTTTTACCACTGATTGAAATTTAATGAGACTTTCACAGATGCTTTGTTATATTGTGTCATTATGCACCTCCTATTTTACTTTTTGACCGGACACATATATTGGGTTTCCTAGAGCAAAATATGGACACGGATTTTTTTTTCTATCATATTAAGGAGTACCCTACTCTTCTCTTCCTAAAACACTGAATAAAATTTGATAATGCTTTCACAGATTCTTTATGGGAGGCGGGGGATCATTTAGTGAGCTCATTGCTCGTAGTACTTCTAGTTTTTGAAAGGCTTATGCATTTTTAATGTCTATTGAAAAAAAATTTACCCCCGCCTCCCATATAATCATATGAGCAAAGCCCGTGATTTGCTCTTGGAAACCAGAAATAAGTGTCAGATTAAAAAGGTAAATAGGAGGTCACGATGGCATTATGTAACAAACTTTCTGTGAGAGTATCATTAAATTTTTATTCGGTGGTAAAGGAGGAGTTGTGGATTAAGTAGACCTTCAAAACAGTTCCGCGCACTTTTTAAACTCGCATAATTTTTCGCACAAATTAAATAAAGTCCCATTGATAAAACGCTGAAACTATCAATAATCGCCTCCAAGAACTGTAACTAAGTATATTTTGAAGTGATTTTTAATTCTATCTTAAATTCATTTCACTAATTTAAAACATAATTCAAACATATTGTTGGTAGGATTTTGATATGTTCTTGGCTGATAGATTATGATAGTTCTTAAATGTTTTTTTTTCTTGGTTTCTCGTCAAATGCTGCTGTCTTTATAACCGTTCTTTTTAAAAGCAGTACTTTGCCTTGCTTAGATACAGTAACAATGCCGCTCAAGTAACAGCTGTATTTTCTGTACATTAATAATACAGCTCTATAGCGCAAGATGATTATAGCATGACTGTTTTTTATGTTAAAAAGGTTTAGGGTTACTGTCTGAAATCTACCATAATGAAAGATACGTCCCATCGAAACATTTCAAAGTTTCAGACCATACATGTACGAAAGGAAGAATTTAATTTCAATAGTAACAATTTAATATTTTAAAAGATAAACAATACTTTGTTATCCTATAACCTTTCGCATGATTTCCCTATGCAGCATTGTCCTTTTTTCGGCGCTACATTTCGACAACACCAAGACGAGTATGGAGAATGTGCAAGGTGCCCAGAAAAATGCTCATAATTGAGAAGTCAATTTTAAAATTTCACCTAAATAGTATCAAAGAAAGCTTGATTTATTTAAATTGTAAATACCTCTGGTAGAATCATACAAATGTACATACATACTGGTAAACTTTAAATAGGTTCATCTTTAAAACATCGATTTTGAAAACTTAAGATGATTTTATAGAATATTTATGTTCGACATGGGATATTTTATACATATAATGGTTATTACTTGTACACAAATTCGATAATGTAGTTTCATTGCAAAAAGAATATACGTAGCTGTATTATAGAAATAGTGGCAGTGTCAAAGGTTTGTTCTGCGAAACCCGAAAAAAGTAAAATAGGTAGTGCACAACGGCACTAAGTAACAAACATTCTGTGAAAGTCTCATGAAATTTCAATCAGTGGTAAAGGAGGAGGGTAAAGCGTAAAGGACGGATGTACAGACAGACGGACGGACATCCCTATCACGATATACCCTCCCATTTTTCAAGCGGGTGGATTAATAATTCAAAAACTAAGAACAGATTCAAAAATTTTCTCTGAACAGCTGAATGGGATTTATCTAATAAAAAAAGCTCAGAACATTTTTCCACAAATTAAAAGAAAACTAGAGATACTATGAGCATTGAGCTCACTAGATGATACCCCAGCCTTCCATGTGATTATAATGGCAAAATCCACGCTATGCTCTGGGAGACGCCAAAAAAAGAGTCAGATCAGAAAGTAAAATGGGAAATAGAAGGTCACAATGGCATTATGTAATAAAGAAATTGTGAAAGTATCATTAAATTTTATACAGTGGTATAGGGGGAGTTGCGGATAAGAGATGGGTTCCCTTCAATATTAAAGAAAGAACAATGTTTTGCTATGGGAAACCGGAAATAGGTGTCAGATCCAAAAATAATATAGGAGGTCACAATGCATGGCATATGAAAATTTCATTAAATTTCATTCAGCGGTATAAGAGGCATTGCAGACAAGAGATGGGTACTCCAAAGCGAAACGGACGGACGTACAGACAGACGGACATCCCGATCACTATATATATATATATATATATATATATATATATATATATATATATATATATATATATATATATATATATATATATATATCCTCTCACTTTTCAAGCGGAGTGTATAATAATATTGACCTCTTTTGAGAAATATTTCATTTTGAGAAAAGACCCTTAAATTTTACACCTTGCAAAATAAATATAAAGAAACAGTGATCAAAACTTTGATCAACTACATTGATTCAAAACTGAGAGGAGGGAAAGGACGGATACCAGCAATTTTCAGAGACTGGACCAGGTGCCATGGAGGAGTATATCCTCTGTTGTGATCACAATAATAAGATTATCCTGTTGTGAAATTGATATATGAAATCAACAGGTCAGCTTATCAACTTTGCTTTGGTATCATTTGTTAGAATGCCATGTTGTGTTTTGTTGCAATACTTATTTCAATAATGGTTGTTATTTCAATAGGTTGCAGCAATGTTTTCAAACAATGACAATGTACTGCCAAAATGTTTTACTCCAAAAAAATCTGTTGATATTCCTTGTAACATCAACTTATCTATCAGTACCCTGTATAGAAATTGATTGTAAAGATGCATGAATATGGGAAGATGAGGATAAAAGTTGGTCAACCAACTGACCATAAAATTAAGTTGTACATGTAAGTTTGCCATCAGTGGTCATATCTGGTAATAATCACATATGAAACAGATTTGTCAAACTGTGGTTTGTTTTATTTCATGTTTAGTGGGCTTATACATGTATTGAATCAACATACAAATTACATACAGACATAAATAGCAATGACCAGAGGAAAAATAAATAACTGTTCATTATATAAATAAAAATATTCACTTGTATTCCTACCAAATAAATAATAGGAGATATTATGACAAGACTCAATTAATAAATGGGAACCAAAGCACCAATTACAAATTTAGTTCATTAGCTTGATTACATAGTTATTTTACACACAGAATCAAATCATTTTATTATACCTGTGTAATTCTAGTAAATGTGAAATTGGATGCGTATCAGAGAAGCAATTTTATTTTTCATTTGGATCTGTAGTACACAATTATTCAAAATGATATTATATCAGATATATTTGGTCACAATAATGTTGTATAAAATAAAAATAAGTTTATAAATACTGTTGATTTTGGTTTTAAATACATATTGTTCTTCTAACACCTTGTTAAGTGCTTTATTCAAATAATTAGCTGTGTGAAAAATGAACACATACATGTATATGGCTAATGTATAAAATTCATTTCAAGTACATTTATTATTATGTCATCCAAATAAATTGGAAGCATATGTTAAACATTTTATAAAGTTACATGTACTTCTAAAAATAAATGCACTAAGCAAAATATATACTGTCAAAAAACATTCACATAAAACATAGTGAGACGATCTTCTAAAATTTGTTCTTACTTTGTTCTAAAATTTGTTCTTACTTTGTGCATAGTTTTCGAGGTGGGTGGGTTTTGTCATTATTCAGTGATTATGAAATTAACAAAATGTATTGAGTAATATTCTTTATATTTTTTTAATTTTATCTCTAGGCAAGATTTTGAAACTCATCTTACCTTTTTAAACATTTAAATTCATTTTACTTTGATGGTTATAAGGCTATGGGTTTATATGTACAATCTAAAAGACTGACAAAATATGATATATTAAGCTAAAAAAATTTTATCTATTGAAATTGGTCAGTAGGGTCTGATATACTCATTTTTGGTTTTTACAAAGGAGCATTTTTTAACTTTTTTTCGGGGGTGGGGGGTTCAACATTTAAAATGTATTAAATATACATATATATATTTGTTCACAGTGTAACAGAGCAACAACAACAAAAACAAAAGGCAAAAATTATCTCTACCTGTATATATAATTTGTTCATGAATCAGGTTGAGAAAATAGAAAAATAAAATTATCATGGAAAACATTATACATTTATTGCTGTTTTTTAGGTCAATACAATGATTTAACCACCCAAAGAGTTCAATATTTGAGTGAGGTAATTATTGTACTTTGAAGGTGGCTAAATCATTGTATTGACTGATAAAACAACAATGTAATTGTTTTTTTTTATATGATTCAATGATTATGTGAGCAGTCCATGTCATATTGTTTACATTTCCTGAAGTACTAGCCAAATGCAATGAGAAAAACAGTGTATATAAAGCATTACCAGGTATTAATTTTAAATGTCTTTAGTTGCTTTAGCTGTTGAAAAAAAAATCAGCACTTTTGTAGGGGAACAGCCTTTCAAAAAATAGTTTTATTCTAAATTGAAGTAAAAATTCTCATTTGGGGGAAGGGGGTGGGGGTTCTATGCACCCCATTTCACCCCAAGTTATATATTCCTAATGTTATGTACACCTGAGCAAAAATCGGTAGCAGGTGAAATAACTTTCTAAAACTATTTGTATCAATTTGGAATTTCCCGATCTTTTTTTTTTAGATCAATGTAGAGAAAATAAATCCTTATATTCACCTGGAAGGTCACATGCAGGTGAATATAACATATTACTTTTTCTACATTGCTGGATCTCACCCAACCAGAGAGACAGGAATTATTCAATCATATAATAATGCTGCTTATCACTTGGACTGCTTTCATTGTTACTCAAAGTTGATAATTAAAAATCCTCCATTTCCCGCACTTTCTTCCACTGGTACAAACATCGCCATCTCCAGTTAATATAACCTTTTGATTCATTCCTCCTGCCTATTTTCTTCACCCGACATACTGGGTGCTGAATCAAGCTCCTGTATTGCAGCTTTTTTGGTTATTCTGGCCATAAAAGCCACCTAGGATGGAAAATATATTTCAGATCATTTATTACCGGTATGCTTAAACTTCAGTATGTTACATACAACACTATTTAGCATCATTTTTACCAGTACTTTCTTTTAGGAAAATTTTAGAGTCAGGGGAAAATAATTATCTATTTCTTTCAATTATAAAAGTATTAACCTTGTGCATACTTTATTTCTTTTTAAAAAATTATTTTCAGCATTTTCTGCTTAACTTAATTTGAATATGACTGTCAATCTTCTTTTGGAAGCAAATTTCAGAGTTGGAAACAACATAAAACTTGTCTTAATTCTAGATTTTAAGAATATTATTTTTGATCCTTAGAATTAATTATGGTCTGCTATTTTAAAAAAAATGTTATTGAAGTTAAAACTTTGACCTGGTTATTGTGTTTAAAGACAATCTGATAAACATCACAGGTCTTTGATTCACCCTGAAATTCTGAAAGTATTTTAGTACAGAGATTACCAAAATTCCGAGCATTTCAAAGATCTGATTAATTCTGAAAGTCATTGCGATATATTGTGATATTTTTAAAGATTGCAATATGTATTGCAATATTTTCAATGTAATAAAAATGGCATTTTCTTACTAAATTTACTTTAATTTACATGCGGAATGTACATAACAATGATAAGTAACCAATACGGAAAAAAGATCTTGTTGATTTCATTTAAGTTATGCTCTGAAATGTTCCCACAAAACAACTTCTGACTTACTATTTGGCTAAATAACAAACTTTCATAAGTCCATTTTTATATTTAATGTTATTAGTAACAATATATCGATATTACAAAATCGTATTGCGATACGATATTTTTTGCCATTGTATTGCAATATATTGAAATATCGATATTATTGTCCAGCTCTATTACTAATATACCTTTATTTGTTATTAAACTGCATTTCAATGAATTTTTCCTTTTCTTATTAAATACCATGTTTAAATTTTGAGACATTGACTAATATGCAGTTACCCTAAGCAGAGCATATTACTTTAAAATTTGTTACCCTGAATGATATGCAGATATATAGCCTTAGGAAGCTGATGTTGATTTTTGAAACAGTTCCATCTCTGTGTGCACTTTCAGTATTTTGTTTAATGACATTAACATGCTACCGCAAAAATAAACATATAAAATGAACACAAACATACAAGTAATTAGTTACCAAGATGAAATCATAATATCTAAATATTTCTGAATATGACAGAGAAAATTGTTGTTGCAGTATATGAGGAAATTTCTGTCCTGTAATACATTTGCCGTTGCCCTTGTTATGGTTTCACAAATTGTTTTCATCCATAGAATATCAAAAACATTCAAAGACTAAGAAAAAAGATAATTAGCATGACAAAGTAGTATATTTATAATTATCCGTTACTTGAGGAAAAAGTAAATTAAGAGTTGGAATCATGCACACACATAACACAAAACAACATAAAACAGAAGGGTTATTGGTCACAATGCTCACTTGAATTACATATTTGTCTAGTCTCTGTCAATGCTCAATCTTAGTTAAAGTCCATATACAAGACATTAATCACATATTGGTTTCGCATATCATAATAAACTGTACATTTGTATTGCAATTCTTTTACCAGGATCAATTTTGAGGTATAGTATAGGTCATCCACCATTGAGGCATTTGAGGGGATATTTTCATTAAATTCAAATCATCTAGAATATGCAGCAAGGATTTTTGAAGTTGTCTTTTCTGAACTTGCAGATCTTAAGAAGATTTTTAAGTGAAACAATCTTTAATTCTATTTTTTAAAAATTTATTTAATTATTATACATTACACATGTATCTCCTCAAAAAAGAATGAATGATTATAAATTTGATTGATTGTGTTCCATACATTCTAGAGGAGATAAAAGTGTGGCAAAGACACTTCATACAATACACAAGTACTAACCATTAAAAAACAGACGCTGGACAATTTGTAATCAGAAAAGTGAGCCTCTGGCTTAATTCAGCTAAAAAGCACAAAAAAAAACAGACCAAAAAAAAGACTAAACTACCGGTAAACGAAAAGTCAGGATGCTATGACACAGTGATGGATACCTGAACAACAACTCAATGACTCCTGGTCTGAGACATGCTTGAGAACTTGTTATGAGCAGAATCCTCCATCAGAGGAGAGGAGGGGCTTTCCTCGGGACAAGTAAAATAAGATGCTACCGGGTACTCCCTCACTTTGCCAGGATTTACTCTGTGGCTCAAAAACGCCATCTGTTGTCAAAAAAGAGCAGTTTCAGCAGCAGATGACATTTTTGAAACACTTCTTTAACAAAATTTTGTAACACATGCACACAGATTAATCTAAACTAGATTTTGTAGATGTACATTACAGTTAATGTTATGTTAAATAACTTTGAGCAGCTTACTCTGGCTTATAATAAAGATACATTCAAACTGTGTTAGAAACATTGAAAATCTGGGTAACTTCATGAACAAAGCCTCATATTTTTCCAACAGCTGATAATGACAACTTAAGCTGAGCTATAGGGACCCTGCCATGCTACACTGTAATATGCAATATGGGAAACATTAGCAAGGGAAATACAAAAAGCACTATGTTCTCTGCCATTCAGTCATGAAAATGACAAGTAAATCATCCATTTACAAAACCAAATAAGTATAATAACTCCATGATTTTACAACCTCTTATTTTTTTTTTCCAAAAAAGATTAGCTGTAAAAAACATTAGATTGGAATTCTTTAAGAGTATATAGTTTTAAAACATGCTCATAATGAATTAATAATGAATGAATTGATAACATTTTTTTTAAAGTTTAGCAATGCATGCATATCACCTTAAAAGAAGTAATAAATCACAATTATAACAAATCCAAAGAAGAAGGTATGGTTTCCATACAAATTTTGCCCTGTGATTTTCTAAAAAATAAAACTGATGTTAAAATTGAAAACTCATGCTTTTTAAATAATTGAAATTCAATGCAGAAAAATCATACAAGTAATTTTTCTCACATGTGCTTTTAACGTAGGTCGCGGGTTTGCTGACGTCATTAAAACTGGGTACACATATGACTTGTGCACAGCTGAGCTGTAACTTTTGTTGAAAGTAGTTTATAGTAACATATTCATAGAACATGCTGTCATGCTACACTGCATTTCAATATGCATGTGATTTTTAAGTATTAAATACATGTATTACATGTGTATAATTATAAAACAAACATTAAGAAGGGTAATACAAAAAGCACTATCATTTTAGTGGAAATGCACTAACAAACTGTTTATTACCATTGTCTTCTACGATAATTTATCTACACAACCATATATAGCATGTATGTCTTTGTTTTCATTTATCTCCGTAAACAGCGTCAAAACTTTGTTCACCGATGGACAGTCAAACTCAATTATGAAACGGTATGTGCTTATCTCAGACAAATCTATATAAAGGTTGATCACAAATTAAAAACTGCTAAGGCACTACCGGGGTAATACAAATGAAACATAAACTAAATCATATATAATATATATAATATATATATGTACATTTTTGAGCGGATTGACCTCTTGTACAACGACTGAGTAAACTTTCCATTTTTTAAATTTTAACTCCACCCTAATGTGAATGTTGATTTAATTATTTTTAAAAATTCTCTACGCTTTAGATAGTGATCATGCAAGTGAAGAAAAACTGTCTCTTTTTATGTAAAAAAAACATGTATTTAAAAACAGCGTAAAGAGATAAAAGGGTAACATTATTAATAACATGCAATACGTATTAAAAATCCAAAATAGGGAAACCTTCAGAAAAACAGAAAAGGGAGGGGGGTTCGATACTCCTACGCATACATATTTTATTCGCTGCGTTGTTTTTGAATTAATGTTATATGTATACATTAAAAGTTGATTGTGCCAAATAAAATTAATGTTTAAGGAGGCCTTTTTTCAAGAAATATGATGAAACAAAACATGATGAGGCAGCTTTTTACATTGTACAAAACCTCAAAAAATGCTTATATTTTATTGATTTAGCAATAAAAAGGGTCAATGAGGCACCCTTGGAAGAGATGAGGGAGGGCCTGAGAACCAAGAAATTAATTTTTTTTTTTTGCCTAAATTATCGTCCCATTTACCCCTATAAAATTCCTTTTAAGTACGCTTTTTTACTATCCTTATACACTGTACGTATATTAAGCATAAAATAAAATCAAATTAATAACTATTTTTTTCAATAAATGCATGATTCAGAAGAAGTTATTGTTGATTTGATAGCCTTGCTGAATTTTCTGACGAAAAGGGATATAAACAAAGCATAAAAAACATATTTGGGGGTTGGGGATGTTAGTAGTCCTTGCATACCTATCAACCAAACTTAATCAAGAAGTCCAGAGGGGAATACAAACTTTTATTTTGCAAATTATCCGCGCATGAATAAAAAAAAGAAACGGTTAGAAATAAACACAAAAAGGAAACTAAAGGACTGATTGTTGGCTTACGCCTTTTACGTGAATTTTCAATAATATTAGACGTAATAAGCTGAAAGGAAAAAAATGTCTAATAGTAATTATTATGATACTGGTCATTTGAAAGCAGATATATGTTTCGATAATCACATCGTCAAGCGTTATATTTTATGACTTGTTCTTAGAAAATAAGAAAAAATGAACCCGCAGACATATTAATTTTTTTACATAGATTTATTTCAAATCAGTTTTATTTTTAAATACCAAAGGATAAACAAATTCGTCTGCACGATTTAAAAGTTATCGATATTTTTTTAATCAAAACCTTGAAAACAAGCCAAAAACGACGTTTTTCCTATACAATTCAATAGAATACCGTTGAAAATGTAACTACAACAATGTTTGGAATTCAATTACACAAAAACGGTGCAGACGAATTTTATAAAATTTTCAGAGAATGAAAATCAAAGGTAGAGAAATCATATAGGTAATTTTCATGGTATGTTTTCGTACACTTTTAAAAGCCCTGTAAACCCGCTACCTACGTTAAATGCTAATTATGGTCATAAACATGTGCATTTTTATTTTCTTAAAAAGTTGCAGAAGACACCAATTTTCAATAGAATTTTCTTTCAGATAACATTGTCCACAGGTATCGCCCATAAAGATCTTGAGATATGTGATTTGTTATTGAATTTTGCACAAAATATCAAAAAATTAACGTGGGCGACGGCTGTGGACACTGTGTTCTAAAGGAAAACCACCCTTGAAATGTGCCAGTTTGAGGCTTTTTCTGTTGAAAATAGAGAAAAGCTTCTCATTTATGACGTCATAATTGCAGAATGGTAAACCTTTATGCCAAATTCTTTCCTGATTTATCAGAGTCATTTATTTAACAAATATTTAAGCCAGTTTTAAAACTTTTTGATGTCATTACATTTTTAGGGCTCAATAAAGCTAAAACCATACCTTCTTCTTTGTCGTTCCTGGCATTTCATTATAAGCATGTTTCACTATTAATAGTTGACTTTAATAGGAGGTAAATGTGTGCAATAACTATTTCCCCAGTGAAGAATTTCAAGTGCAGTGCAGATGGTTAAATTAACATGCACTGTGCTATGGATTTTACCTTGATCTGTGTAGGGGTGAGCTTCCTTAATGTTTCTCTATCCATTCCAAATACTATGGCATTCATTGCACCTTTAAAACCAAGTATATGTATACTATACAGTGTTATGACATGAGTGAAAATAAAAGTTACTTGTTAGAGGTCAAGGATATTAAGGTTATTGGTCAGAGGTCAAGGATATTTACCATGCAAGGGAGCTGTGAGTGCGGCCAGTATGACAAGAGCAAAAACAGGCTCATCTGGTGAGGCAGCATTCTGTATTCTGTAATAAGTCAAATGTACCAGGTAGGAGAATTCAAATAGAATCAACATAGAAGGTATTCTAATGTAGCTTGTTACCTCAAATTTGGATATTGTAACCAGTGGAAAAAATATATACATGTATTCTTGAATGGACAGATGCAAGTTTCAATGTGATGTAATGAATAATAATTTTTCATAAACCAATTATTTTTTGTTTTTTTTTTCAAACAAAATTCTCATTTCTAAGACCTTTCTCTCTTTGAATTTGCATACTTTTAGTTAGAAAATAATTTTGATTTCACTTGATTGTTTTCAGTTTAACATGTTTAAGATGTTATAAAACACCCTATATCCTCAAACAAATATACATGTAAAGGAAACCTTTAATCATTACATACAGTCATGTACAAGTCATATCTTTTAAGAGCTCTGTAAATAAAGTATGAATAACAACACAGACCTGTTTATAAGAGGAAATATGGAGGCAGCCAAATATATAAATGGGTAGGCTCTTAGAGATTTGATGTCATCTTTAAGCATGACTGTCTGTCTCTCGGTATCTGCATCATATGTACCTTTCCAAGTGGACAACTAGACAAAAAAATTATCAAAGCTTGTTTAGGTGATTTTTATCTATAAAACATATATGAATGTGTAATTGAAGAAAGGTCCATGTGGTGAATGAATTGTTTTATATGAAGCACTTACTCTTCTATTCAGTGTGACAATGATGTAAATATAGGTCACAACCAATACTGTAATGGCTATAAATAACGGTCCATACCATCTGAAAATAAAAATATTGTTAAAGAATGTACATGTATTTCTTTTGATTTTTGGCTTTTTCTCTTTTAATTTTGGACATCATAAACATTTTAAACTTAGAGTATAAAAAATATAGGAGTTTCCATATGCATTAAAAAACCTGAATTTGAGATATCAGTGTTCCAGATAATGAAGTTAACTGTATTTACTTTTCAAAACTTTATCATGTAATAAAATAAATGGAGGAAATAAAATACTTGTATATTAAGAAACGAAAAACAAAGAATGCATGGTTACTTAAATGTACTCACACTCCAAATCTCCAACCAAGATCATTTACAATCCAGCTGTAACAACAACAAACAGCTGTTATAAAACACAGAAAAGTGAGGGTTACTGGGGGGTTTAAATACTGTAGACGTACTTTTTTATATATCTGTTTAATCCGCGTGTAGAAAAAAGATTGTCAATATATGCCTTACATTTATATTAAGTACGCTAGGACAAATTTCCGCGGAAAATTTGTGACCGCGTACATAGCGTAAATTAATACCACGCGGAAAAAAGTACTTTTACAGTAATCTAATTCTTCACCCTATATTTACTGGATAATATTTGGTGGTCCATGAATGAACAAAAATGAATACTATACACAATATACATGTATATGCTTTTCTAAAAAAAAAAATTCTGCAAACACTGTGATAGATGTTTGCTTAGTATAACTTGTAATGCAATAAATTTTTGGGAAATAATCTTGTCAATACAATGTAAAAGAAATTTCCAAGAAAAGAATTTTGTCTTCGGTGAGTCTCTTTGACAGATCAGTAAAAGCTGTTCATGGACACAAAATCAGTATCTTTATGAATACATACCACCAAGCACCTGCTGGTCCATAATGGTTCCCAGCAAATGGTAGGAACGAAATAACAGCAGGAACAATCCATCCTAGGATATGGAACAGTCTGAAAGACAAAGAAAAATTATCATATTTCTTGAAATTGCAGGAATTAATCATATTTACGAAACAATTCCAATCACCATTGCTCAATGACAAATACACTGTTTTATGAAAAAGTTCATGAAAGACAAAACATTGCTCACTCAAAAAGTACTCACATTTCAAACTTCTCTATATTTCTGGTTTTTACTACATTCATAAATAAATTGAATGTGATTATACACACCCAAACCAACACACACCAGTCTGTAAATAGATTTTAATCCATTGAATGATAGATATTTGAAAATTTTGAATATGGCCGACAATTTGAAAGCTTTAATCTCTTATTTTTGCATCATAGTCATTAAAACTTAACTAAAAAAAAATCAGTGATTAATATGCAGTTTTCAGATAAATCAAATGCATTTTATATTGCTTTTGTTATTCATATCTGAGTATAAAATAAAAATATGCCTTCATAAAAACTTCAAACCAGACCTACCAAAGTAACTTAACCACCAGGCTTGAAAATCACACATGGGTCCATCTGGGCGTATATCTCCCTAAAAAAAAAGATATGTCATCAAACACTCTGCGTAATGTAATTATTAATGCTATACTCCATTTCTTTGGATTCCTCAATGAGAATAATTTATACAAAGAACATGGGTGTAAAATCTGATTTCACAAGTTTCATGCTTATTCTAATAACTACACATTAACATACCATTTGAACTACATAATTATGTCACTCACCATTAAATAAGCTATACTGTCAAAGAAAGCGGCAATACTCAGATACAAGATCAGTCTCTACAAAAATTTTAAAAAAGGATTAATACCAGAAATAGCAATCAAAAAATTTTAGCCTAGCTAGCTAGGAATGACATGAGTGTAATTTTATTACGAGTTCTTCAAGTTAGTAATGTTTTTTTTTATAATGAAAAAAAAAAGTAAAGTTAAACTATAAGCTGATTTCTTTACTTTTTAAACAAAGAAGAAAAGAATATTAGGACAATTATTGCTTTGTGCCACTCCTGTTTTAAATGGTGAAAAATTCTGAATATTCCCTAAAAACTCTAATCAGTAATAAAAACTGTTAGACATGAAAAAATTTACGATATTTATATCATAAATATTTATTTAATTTGCTACTTATTGAAATCTGAATTACTTTATCATTTGTTCATTTTTTTAAAAAAAAATTATTTAAAAAAAATTGATTTCATTGACAATTGATTGGCAAATTTTCAACTTCATAAAAACTGATGGTGCAAATGTTTTGGCAACAGCAAAAGCAGCTTCCTAATAAAATGGAAAGTTATGGGTATTTTTGGCTTTTGTCACATCTAATGATGATTGATAATAGAAATAAAACATGTGTGGTCATGCCTCGTTTACACCCTTCAGAACATTTTTTAATAATTAATGCAGTGATGTAAAATTGCAAATTATACTGACCATATTGATTATGCTGTAATTTTATTGAACTTGTACTTAATATAATATTTATTAAAACCTTGTATATCTATGCAAAAGTAAATATATCTGATCAGAAAATAAATTACCTGTGAAAATGCAGCATGTTTTCTGAAGAGCCATATCACAATGATCATAAATAAACTATAAACAAAAAACAATACATTCAGTCAGTAGATTCACAAAATCATTTTTCCTCTAAACTTCAGAGTTTATTTCAGTTAGTTGAAAACAGGGTACAATTTGTTGTTACTATTCATCATGTTGATATGATTTAATTCAGATGTAATTTATTAAACATTTGAAAGGAAAAAGTCTTAACAAATATGCAACAAGTCAAGTTTGAATTAATGATAAGATCTCTATTCATTTTTTTTCAAAACAGCTAGGAGAATAAATTTCTTACCATCCTATCAGAGAAATGGAAGCTATGCCTCGCCTTACATGAATGAGAGCATCCTGTTACCAAACAGTAAAAAAAAATATTAGAATTCAAAAAATTTAATGCTAATCTAAATGATGTATCCTATTTAGTACGAGTTAAAATTTAAAACTTTACACCATTTACAAATGTGTGTTTCAAATATGCTTGCTTGCAATATATCATACATTACCGGGTAAATCAAATGGACTTTTTTGATGATACAATAATAATATCTAAAACTTTCTTATTTTTAGTTCTTAGAAAGGATTATATGAACACAATAAGCATGATATAAATTAAACTTCTAATGGGGACTTTATCATGACAAGAACACAAATTTGTTCAAACCATAGGCCTATGAGCAGGTAATGGGGGGAGGGGGGTTAAATGTTCACACAAAATGTTATCGACAAGCTTCTACAAGAATGAATATTTTACAGCCTGAAAATGTATTTATTTGATGCAATGTAAATAAAATACTACTAGTTAAAATCCTGCATTTAAAGTTTAAAAGCAAGATAAAGGTTTGATTTATTTTTAGAATTGATATTTATTAGAGTATTACTCAATTCACTAAATTTTACTTAGCATTAGTGTCCACGGGTGTCTTGTTAATTCCACAATATACATGCATCATTTTGATACTATAATTCATTTTATCTAACATACCAGATGCTGTATTTAATTTTATCTAACATACTGGCTCGTATATATCAATTTGATATTACATGACTACAACATGTTCAGTCTACTTGTTTTTAAATAATAAATAATCAAATTCCTCATCTTCAGCTGATCTTGTGGGAGATAAATACAATAAAGTACCACAAGGAAGGAACATCCTAGTCTACGTTTTGTTATCATGGTTTTCCTGTTGATTTGTTGTGAAATAAAGATATTTCCTTAATTACATCATGTCTATTCATCAACATGACGCATGAGTTGATCTGTTGATGCATAAGTAATTCTGTTACAAACACTGTATAGTAATATATATCAGTATATAGTGGCAAATGAAGATCACATTAAAAGACTTTTTACAAATCTGAAAAAACATAAAAAATGATAAAAGTAAAAAAGATATCAAAAATTCATATGAAAAAAATTGTCTTATAAAATTAAGTTCAAAAATCAAAAATTATTTCCTAAATACATCAAACAATATGATACATATGTATATATACAAAGATCATATGTCTATTTTACATGTTTGTATAGGTTCATCTTTTGTTTTCTTGTAAGTTTATACTCTTTATGCTCATTTGGGCACTGAATTAGTCATAAAACATATCTTATCTTATCTTATCTTATAGTGTTCTTTTTGTTTTGATTCTAATAATAATAAATCATATAGTGATGCATTAAGACCTGTAACATCTGGAAAGATCAAAAACGAAAAAAATTGTCTAAATTAAGCTATCAAAAATTATTTCCTACATCAAACAGTAGTTAAAATCCAACACAATTCATTTGTATCAAGATTTTTTAAATGAAAAATGACTGATTTGTATCAAACACTTGGCTCCAAAAACAATGAATTATATCTCAAATAAATAGATTCTTACGCAGTGTCCAGGATTGTCTGGAAATAAAGGACATTCCGCTGATTCGTTGTAAACCATCCTTTTGGGTCTGACTTTTTAAAACCGTAAAAGCGTCTGGTTTGTTGACATTTTGCAATAGGTGGATTTTCTGTCACTCAAAATCCTATCTCTATTACAAAAGAGTTCCAATGGTTTGCAAAATCGATCCCGAACGATATTGCGCTGCAAAGCAATATTTTATTTTTTGTAGCTTGAAATCCCCATAAACATAAAAATTGCATTGTTTTAAATAAATTAAAAAAAAAACGATAAAACATTTTTAGAAAATTCCATCTTATAGATGTCATAGAAAAATACAAGTTTAGACCTTTTTGCATGTTCATGTTCAACTTTAATTAATGATCACATTCATTTGCAAAGTGATCCGTGTCATTGGCCACATAGAAAACCAACGTGACGTGAAAACACAGTGCATGGTCATATTCTTTTTCATGTTATACACCTGAAAGTAAAGAAAATGGAAAACGTTTATTTTCTTTCAAAGATATTTATTTTCGTAGTATGTATAAATATTTCTAAAGGTAAGCATGCAATATATGTACTTAAAATAAAATTCAATTTATATTATACATATGTGCATGTTATGTAAAAATTTACGCATATGTTATCCAGTGTAAAAAGTTTTGTTTTGTTTTTTAACATAATGGATGAGGAAGCAATTAATTGTACCCATTTACAATGATTCTTGATTTGTCTATGCTATAGATCTAAACCTTCTGCCGTACTTATACTGGTCTGTAAGTTCTTATAAAAATTCATTTGAACAAATGAAACAAATATACTAGCAATTCTGGATTTGAAATATATAATAAAAAATATTATTCTGTCAGTTACTTAGTGCGCGTGTTTTGATTTTCACTAACTTGCAGGAGTAGGGGAAGTGTGTATGAAAGAGGGAAAAGAGCTTTACTGCGATGCTGGCTACACCTGCTGTAACCAAGGAAACGGAAAATGCTGCGGACCAGACTTTGTTTGTGGCATCGACGGAGCCTGTATTGCTTTGGCGTAAGATTGTTCATTCTTTACTTTACTTTTCTTTACTCACTCAAAATCATGATTGAAGTTTTTTAAATATTCCCATATTCTTGTTATCCATTTAAAATTCATTTTTTAAAAAACATATATTATGTACGGGGAAAATTCCGCCCCGCGTTATTTTTCGCCACTTTCGTCTTTGTCACATGTTAGCGAATTAAAAGACGGAGAGAATTCGAAGAAAAAGGTATACTTTCTGAAAACAAAACTATGATTGGGCGAAATTAAAAGTGTAGAATTTTTTTTTGCAAGTGTAAAGGGGTGAATAAGACAGGGCAAAAATAACCCTGTATACAGAAATTTGATTTTATTTAGTATATCACATTCTTTGTGTATGATTTGATTGTGTTCTATAGAAATTTGATCTTATTTTCAATATTTTATTAATTTATTTTAGGTACCTGATATTTCCTCCGATCATCACTGTCTTTGTTCTGATTATCATACTCTGCTTCTGTTGTTACTGCTGTCGCAGTAAGTACAAGATAAAAAAAATTTAATAAAACGACAAACCAAAGCCACTGGAGTGGATTTCCACATACATCTGTAGTTTATTGTTTCAGAACAGATTTTTTTTCTCGCGTAAACAATTTTGTAAACAATAATGCATAATCATATCAATGATTAGACGTCGTGCTCAGTTCAATGCTTGGAAAATTAAAATGTGAACGGTATACCATAAGTCTTTTGAAAGCTCATTTATTTTTAAACTATTTTTTCAGAGGATAAAGTGAAGAAAAAAGCCTTGGACAACGAGTATCCATTCGCCATGAACGCCTACCCACCGTCCCACAACGTACCGCCCACAGGTGTACCCCTCAGTATGATCTCCAAACTGAACAAGAAAACCCCCGTGACCCCCAAACCATCAAAACCGGTCAACAAAGCTGAGCAGTTCTTAGGACCCTCCCCAAAGTCCTGGGACGATAGAGAGCTCCCTAATTCACCAGCCCCTCCCTACATACAGCCCCAAGGGAAAAGCAAAGGGCGCCACAAAGACGTTTATTGAAATCTGTTGCATGAACATCTATCCAGTTGTAATAAATTTTGATTTTACTAGGAGTTAGTAAATTCAAAAATTACAATATGATAGATGAATTAATTTATTAAAAATAAATTTTGACTGATAAAAGAAAAAACCCACATTAATTGTAATTGTAATACTCAGTTTTAGAAATATTCATGAAAATATTCTGATATGAGATTCTGGCAGCTTAAGGCAGGGATGAAGTGTATCCAATGCGGAATGGCATCATCGTCAGCCATGGGTCTTTTTAAAATAAAAATGGAACTCATAAATTTACTTATCTTGTCATTGGTCATTTATTTTGTTAAAAAGACATTCTGATTGTACACACAGTTACTCTGAAACTGACATAAAAATATGCTTGAGTTTCTGATTGACAATATCTATGTCGTTTTTGTAGACCAGGTCTTCCAATAATCTATTGAAATTCCCATGGGTACTACTTGCGCCCCATTATTATCAGACCTATTTTTGTACTCATATGAAAAAGAATTTGTGCAAAATCTTATGCGTGAAAAGATCGATGAAAACACTTGCTGTGGCTTTCAACTCGACATTTAGATATTATCGTTTGCAGCTAACTGTAAAGTTTCACGTTACGTCACGATCTAGTTGACAGCTAGCGCTACACTCAAGACAAATTGTACATGCCTCCTAACCGCAAGCTTTACGAATGGAACTTTCTTCTTATCCCTAATTGGTTGCTTGTTCAACAGACTATTTCCGTGTCAATGTTGATAATTTGAGTTGACCAATCACGTGAATTGTTTACACTGGATGCATCTGACGAAAAAGATCGTGAGGTGACATGAAACTTTGCAGTTAGCTGCAAACGTATCGTCAATTTACAATGATAGTTTCCATTCTTATGTCGATAAGATATATCCTGGTGAGCTTGAGATAAAGGACACCACAGAGTCTGACTCATCTGTTTCGTATTTGGATATTTTACTTGAAAAAGACATTAATGGTAATCTAACAACCAAGCTCTGTGATGCACGTGATGACTTTGATGACTTTGACTTTTTTGTCGTCAACTTCCCTTGCTTGAGCAGCAATGCATCTTCATCGCCCGCATCTCAGTTGATTCGATACGCGAGAGCATGCTCTACGTAAACAATTTCTAAAACGATGCAAATTATTGAAAAACAAGTTGATGAAACAAGAATTTTAACAGTCTCGCTTAAAGTCATCGTTTTGTAAGTTCTATGGTAGATACAATGACCTTGTCAGCAAATATACAATTTATCACTGAGTCAAATGCTGACTGACGTTTTTCATACTTATTGTTTGTCCATTATTTGTAAACTGAATTGACGATGGAATTTTCCGTTATTTCCCGATGAAGACAAGGAGCACACGGCGGGAGTGACCGGTCAGCAGGAGATGCTCATTCCTCCATATGGCGCCTGATCCCACCTCCGAAGTTTTAGAAGTCCGTGTTTGCGCTGCTCCTATTTTGTATTTGTTTTATATATGTATATGGACTTTTGATCTTGAATACTTTCGTTATCTCCATATGTTTCATTCAGAATATCAGAAAAGTAATTCATGGAATATTGCATGAATTGTGTCAAATATGCACGCCCTACAACTATCATATGTCATTCAAATTTATTTACTATATAGCTAACCCCCCCCCCCCCCCCTTAAAAACAAATGAAAATTTATGAGGTATAGAGAGAATATGAAAATAGTAAACATCGAATAATCGATTTCGTTTTGACTTTATTGAATTTTTCTTAACTGTGTGGCATCATTGAATAATATGCATTACAGGTATCCCCCTCCCTCAAAGCCAAAAGAAAACAAGATGTGTTTGTGAAACACTGATGCCCCCGTATGGCAACATAGCAAAGATTAAACTTTTCTTAAATGCAAATTTAATGGTACCAAAAGTAGGGTATTCTCACTGGAAAACAATTGTGAAATTTGAAAGTAGGCCAATGTTAAAGTTTTTTTCAATCAGTGCAAAATCTCCAAGGTCAAGGTCAAAGGGTCAAGGTAATTGGTATCCAATGAAAGATTTTGCCACATAGAATACTTATGTAAAGTATGGAAGCCTTAGCCCTAACCATTCAGAAGTTATGGCCAATGTTAAAAATTTTTTTGAAGTAGGTCAAACTCTAAGGTCAAGGTCAAACGGTCAAATTTCTTGTTAGCAAATGAAAGGTCTTGTCACAAGGATTAAATTTGTAAAGTATGAGAGCGCTAGCCTTAAACCTTTAAAATTTATGGTCAAGGATTTCTTTTTTAAAGTAGGTCAAACTCAAAGGTCAAGGTCAAAGGGTAAAAGTGCTTGGTATCCAATAAAGGGTCTTCTCACAAGGATTACATATATAAAGTATGAAAGCCCTATATCTTACCCTTCAAAAGTTATGGCCAAGGTTAAAGTTTTTTCACAAGTACAGAAATCTACAAGGTCAAGGTCAAAGGGTCAAGGTTGTTGGTATCCAATGAAAGGTCTTTCAACAAACATTACATATGTGAAGTATGTATGTCCTGTTATCTACTGTTCAAAAGATATGGCCAAAGTAAAAGTTTAAAATTTTCATGTAAAAGTGGGTCAAACTCCAAGGTCAAGGTCAAAAGGTCAAATTTGGTGGTACCCAAAGAAAGGTCTTGTCACAAGGAATACACATATGAAATATGAAAGTCATAACTCAACTAAATCAAAAGTTATGGGCAAGGTTAATAAAGTTTTTGCGGACAAACAGAGAGACAGAGACAGAAAGACGGACGGACACGACAAAAACTATATACCCCCGAAACTTCGTTTACGGGGGCATAAAAATGTAATCATAAACTATTACATACTAAAGATTTCTCGATTGATCACTACCTCAATCCTCGCAATACCAGGGGTCCAGATTCAACACGTTGAACCAATAACGTTGACTCTGCTCACCCTGACAAACCGCAGTCTGTCCCAGTTTACGCTGATTTGCTCAACCCAATTAAATTTCTGTCATTTCATTGATTACAGCTAAAGAACTTCCTTAGCCGAACTTTCCAAAGTACTAATGGCCTATCCCAAGGCCATGGATTCGAACCCGGTCGACACGACGATGATAGGAAATTTGCGGGTATATCTAATATTTTATACACAAACATAAGTTATTCACTAGCTTTATTAAAATTATTCTTTAAAATAAGAAAATATTAAAATTTAAATGAAAACAAGATGCACAACATTATAAAATAATAAATTTTGAATCAAAAAAGACTCTTTTTTTGAATGCTAAACTAATCTTTCTGAAAAATTATTTAAAATAATACTCTTTGCAAGGGAGCTTATCCATTTTATTTATTTTTATCTTTCCGTAAGAGGAAGTGTATTTGTCATGTATAGGATCGATAGATTTGAATTATGATAACAATGCTATCATCCATAAGATTATCAAGACTATAACACACAGGTTTTAAGTATATTCGAGTGCGATTGGGGTTTTTTCAATTTGTTAGATATATATAATATAAATTAAATATGTAATTCAATTGGATTAAAGAATTATAATCCGTTCAAAACGTTCACTTAGAATGATTTTAAACAAGTCAACGAGTCACAACTTACAATGCACATAGCCATAAAAGCAATAGCGGACAGGAGAGAGAGAGAGAGAGGGAAAGGGGGGGGGCTCCCGGGCTTTAGCTCCAACCTAAACTGTGAGAAATAACGTATACATGCATTTTTTTCGAGTCACGGGTCCTCGATTTCATATACTAGAATAAGACTCAAAGTCTACATATTATGTTCCTGGCTTATATGCCCCCCCCCCCCCGGTCAAATAATGCATACCGTCGCTGTAATATCAAATTGTCGTAAGTCAAAAATCCCAACTTTTCAGGAGAGACAAAAAACATCTTTTTTCAAAATGTCGTATGTCTAGTGTTTTCCTTTCTGTCCTGGATGTTTTTTCTGTACAAATTGTCGTATCTCCAGAAAAGCATTGAAACAAACCCTTGCAATGTATTGTAAGCGTACGAATCTGATATTAGAACGCTCTAAAATGTATTATATGAATTAACATACTCATAAATTGATTGCAGTTACAAACTGCGAAAACAATTCAGTTTGTCATGAAGTAACCTTACATCTAACTTTTCATCAATCTTTCTGTTGATTTCTCTGTTTATTAAATAAATATACTTTGTTTTTTATGTTGAACACATTTTTTAGTAAAAATTATAAAAGATTTAACTAAAATTATAATTTTTACCTTGATATCAGACGGCCAGTGACATCTTTGTCAGTGCCCAGAGACATACGACCTTTTGTCAGAAAAAAAAATGCATCCAATGGACATACGCGCTTTTATCACACGTCTGTATCTCACTTTCTAATTGGCCTAGAGACATGATATTTTGACAGAACACGTATTCGATATTGCAGATTCCAAAATAGCAATAAAAATTTCGCGCCAAAAATCGACTTACGCCATTTTGATATTACAGCGACGATACATGTATGTTTAAACTAAGCATTACTTTACTTCTAAATTTAAATTCTGTTAATTATTTTTAGACACGAGAGGGGAGGGGGCTACACTGCCCAACTTTTGTAGTGAAGTGTGATTAATTCAAACTGGTTATATATTTTTTCTTGCAAAATTTATCTATCCCACCCTACGATATACGATACGATTAATCCCCTCCCCCAAAAAGCTATATTCTATGCGCCTTCTTTTAATACTACACATAATGCACAGTTTACAGAGGTAGTTAATTAATATAAACGTGTGCAAAATATTTGATGTTTTCTAGGCTTTTTGACGATTTTGATACTTCCTGGCACGTAAAATATCCAAATCTTTAAAAAGGCAGAGAATTGAGAGAAACCTCATATATTTCGGACTAACGTTAGCCATTTTCTTAAAGATGTACAAAGTCAGTTACAGACGCATTGGAATTGTTCAGTTCATGGTTTATCCATTGTTATCCGTCTCATAGGCGTCGGAATCGGGTGGGGGCTTAGCCCCCCCCCATTTTTTCCCCAAAGATAGACTTAGTATAGACATTGAACAATGTTGTGTAGGTTTAGCTCCCCCCCCACTTTCCACAGACACGTTGCCGTATAGGTTTAAAATGGGGAAAGTGGTGTGTTTGGAAAAAATTTTGTACTGAAGTTCGAACTATTCCCCCCCCCCCCTCCCCCCCGAAATAGGATTTTTGTATTTGGACAAGAAACATTTCCTTTCTTTGTCGTTTGCTTGTCAAGTTTATTTGAAGGTCTAAAAAAAAATCCGTAGACTTACCATTTTGGCCCCCCCCCCCCCCGACTTTCAATTTGCTTCCGACGCCAATGCGTCTACCACTATTTTGGGCCAAGTTGTAAAATGATGGTGTATATACATTGTGTATTATGTTTTTTTCTACGTGTTTCTAAATACACCCATTAAGATAAAAACACACAATTGCTGAAATACCTTTTTTTTTTTTTTTTAAAGTTATATCATATACAGAAATATGATACTTTTATAAAATGGTAATTCAGCGATTAAATAAAATTATAAAATTTCATATTATTTGTTATAAATTTTTAAATTAGTATATACATGTACTTATCCTAGGACTCATGACTTGGACAGTCAAAAATTACACAACACACAAAGACACTTCTTTTTGTAATAATTAAGGAATGTGGTAATAACACAAAATATCCAATTCCAGACCAAATTACATGGAGAACCACTACTCCCCACTCTATGCACCTTAGAATTACAGTCGATTTAAATTTTTTTTTTTGCAGAGAAAAAGCAGTGGAACGGTGTATTCTACCACTTTCCTCTTCAATTTATCTACAGATTCTGTATTGAAACAATCTTTTTTTTTTTTCAAGTAAACTGCACCTAAACTAGAAAAATCATTTCTAACTTTCCTTGCAAGATTGAAAGCTTGCATATCAATGTCTGATTTTCTGCAGAATAATTTTCCTACACAAACAGAATGTATGATTCTCCCATGTACTTCATAATTTTTATCACTTATTATTGCCCCACTTTTAGCCCTGCCAAAAGTGTGCTAAATATGAGCTAAATATTACACATGTAACAATAAAGGGGAAAACTGTAGCCCCAAAATTGCACCATGTTTTTTTACAGGTTGTGTTCTACACATATACCTGTCCAGGTCAATACACACATTACATGTAGCCAAATATAACTGCGATAATATTCCTGCATGACTCCCTTTAGTTGGTTACACCATAAAGGACATATATAGAAAAGATTTTTTTGTTTCATTTACTGGGGTGCGGGGGATAAGGTAAAATTACATGTATATAGTAAATTTTAGATCTTTTTTTTTCACTACCAACAAAACAAACACCTTGAATAGTAATGGATATTGAAGAATTGTATCTCTAGTAAATTAACAAAAATAAAACTCATAACTTCCTCAAAATTTAATGTTGCATTGAATCATAAATCTACATCTATATGGTAATTGTAAATAATTTGAAACTTCAGGAAGTGTTTTTTCACCTTTTCCTGTTCATGACAATGTACTTTTTTGAACCAAATTTTTATGCAATGATTTATAATGTACATCAACGTGACATAACGGCTGTACTTTGGTAAAAATGAAAAGTATTTCATGTTTTTTATGTACTATACATTTTCAGACAGTCCATGTGCATCAGTAGTTATGCATTTTCACTTCTTCCTTCATAGTGATTTTTTTCCAAACATGATGAACTGGTTTACAATAATATTCATACAAATAAAGAAATGAAGAGATAGAAGCATGACAAAGAAGTATCCCTGACAACATTTCGTTTTCATGTTTTGTCCCCTTGACTGGCCTCGTATTTTTGTTGTTGTCTGTCTTTCTGTTGTTTGAGAAAGTTTTTAAATGATTCGTATTCTCTTTGTTCCTCCTCATCTGTTAGTCATAAAATATGCGTTATAAAAAAATATCACAAAAAGGTAAGAAATAGTCTGCATCTTCTGTGCTAGAAATATTGATATTCTACATACATGTATTATTATACTGGAAATTTATATTATGGCCACATTTTCTTCATGCATTATCAGGAGAATTTCTTTACCGCGGACCAAATATCAACTTCTTTTGGTTGTGAACAGAAAATCTCTTTAGGAAAACCTTTGATATGGTGCCACTTTTTTTGCCGTTTACTGCTTCCTTTCGGGTACTTATTCTTCTATTATATGCATGCATTCCTTCATCATTAATTAATCAAATGTTTTACTCATATAATACAAGAAATAGTACACAAGCAATAAAATAAGATGCAACATGAACTCAAGGTTTTTTACAGTGCTTGGATCTGTAGCTCTCTGCTTTTTCTGTCCAAAATTTATCTAATTCCTGAGAGCTACAGCTCTGTGGCTACAATGACCTTTCTGTGACCTCAGTACTTACCCTCCTCAGGTGCGGTCCTGAATTCCTCATCACTATCACTTCCCTCCTGGCCAGGAGTGATGACCATCCCTCGCAGTCTCTTATCCACTGATCAAAAGGATGTTAATAAATGAATTTGTTTTATAAATGGCAAAAAATGCATCCTATTTGTGTTCATATCCTAACAAATTCTTTTTGAAAATATTGATTGTCAGAGAACCTGGAGCCCGTTTTACAAAAGAACTTACGACTAAGACCAAAAACTTCAGATCATTGTAAAATTTTGCAGAATTAATAGTTCTCTTTGAAATTGTCTGTGTAAAAATATCTTACCACATTCTTCTTAAAAAGTTTAAAATAATTTTCGATATAATGTCGATTAAAAATTAATTTGAAGAATTAAATTTGGTCTTAGGTAGTAAGTCCTTTTGTAAAACGGGCTCCAGTAACTCAAAAAAAAAATTTTGCAGAAATAATTATGGGAAACTTAAAATAGTGCAGTCACTTCTCCATTTTACTCAGAAACTGAACAAACTTTTTTTTGTTTTTGGAGGCATGTACACACTGTACATGTTATACAAGGATGGGATACATCTAATTGTATATCCATAGAAAAGCAGTAACTTATACTCACTAAAAACACAAATTCTTCAGTAAATATCCTAGCTGCAGATCTGTAGCATTATGGTTTTATATCTTTGACCATAACGCTACAGATCCCGATATGCAAAAAAGGTGCAATTTACGGCGCAATATTTTTTGCGCACTTTTGGGAGAATTTCTCAACTTTCCAGCATTGGTCAATTAAGAAACTTTCACTCCCTAATTCTAGGCACATTATTAAATAATCTGTATATTTCATCCATCTCCCAACCCGTTATAGTCGTCTCTACAAATGATAAACTCGCTTGATTTAAATTATTTGTTAGATTTCTGAAAATTCACTTCAGGCGAGTTTATTGCCTGTAGAGACAACTATAAATGGTTGGAAGGTGGATAAAATATACAAATTGGCTACAAAATGTGTCTAGAATTAGGGATTGAAAGGTAGTTGATTGACCAATGCTAGAAAGTGGTGAAATTCTCCACAAAAAAGCGCAAAAAATATTGCGCCGTAAATTGCACATTTTAGCTACAGATCTGCAGCTATAAATATCAATAACTTATCCTTACCTTCAATGTCACCTTGACCTCCACTGTTCATGTCATTCTGTAACCTTGACATTTGGTCTGTCTGTCTGTCCTTTTCCTTTAGTTCTTTCTCTGCTTTTAGCTTTTCATACTCTGCTCGATAGTCTCTGTAATTGAAAAAATGACTCTCAGTGTGTAAGGAAAGAATCCAGGACAATGTACAGAGGGGAAAACAATATCAAAGATCAGACTGCTTACTTCTCATACTCTACAACACCATCTTGAACAAGTTTGAAGAATTCTGGGATACCTTCTCCTGTCATGGCTGACACACCCACATTCTGTAGGGATATAAACATAAAGACAAGATTTTGAAGTAGTCTTCAATGAATTACTTTAAGCAAATTTTTCATTAACATTTTCTCTAATCTTTGAAAATAATATAAGAAATCTAGGCTCTGTTCCATGTACCAGGGTTTACTTTTTAACCCCCCCCCCCAAGAAAAACCTTGAGTCACAGACAGACATGGACTAAAGAAATGTCACATTTACTCTGAGTAAAAATCTAGCATTCATAAGTGTTTCTACAAGATTTTATTTACCTTAAGTCCTGCGTAGAATTCATCTAGAACAAGACTCATGGACCTAGTAAGGTTTGATACATAGGAGGTCTCATGTTCTAACGCTTCTTGGAAAATTTCAAAGTCTGTCATCCACTCAACAGCAAACTGGTTACTTACAATATCAATCTAAAATATATAAGGGCACCAAATAAATTCTGTAAAAAAGCAGTAAAATAATCTAAAATGTAAGCAAAACAATAAATACAACAAATATTCAAAGATTAAGAAACTTTCTGTGATTGAACAGACATGGGTAGGAGAGAGCTATATGCAGACTCCAGACCGTGGCTTGAGACAATGTGCAAATTCAAACAGGGTACAAACTCATAAAATAAAAATCTGTTATAATATATATACAATAAAAAATTATGAAATCATAGTGTTTTTGACGGACTTAAATCAATAATTAGATTTTTTACAGTATTATTTTGTAAATGTATTGAAAATGCAGTGAAAATTTTACCTTGTTCATAGCTACAATGAAAGGTAACTTGGCTTTGTACATGATACTGCAGGCATACAACATATTAGACATAAAAGTTACTGGGTTAATACTGCGAGATGTGTCCATCACATACACCACAATGGTGGGAAAAGTTGAGGCCTGAAATAGTTTTTGAAAAGAAAATGCTATATACAAATTGAGGAATATTCAGTAAAAAAAAAAATCACTTTGCTTTGATTTTGTTGGATAATAATGAAATGTAATTATAACACATGATGAAAAAGGTAGAATATGTATAAATTTATTAAAATCAATGAGATAAATAGACTTACTAATGTCTCTGTGATTATAGTTCCTGACGCTGACCAAGTAAACACTTCTATTTGTCCTGGTGTGTCCAGAATTACATATCTACAAAATAAGACATCTTTAGCCTTTCTAATGTTTATTTATTTAATTGTAAATAGTAAGCTGATGATAAGAACAGATACTACACTTTGATCTTAGCCAAAAGGTCGAGAAGCGATAAAAATAAAAAATAATAGTAAAAAAAAAGTAAAAATATAGCACTGAATATTGAAAATTATTTGTATGTATTAAATTGATTTTTTTAAAAATTTTATTTACTCTGTCTCTCCAGTTTTCTGTTCAATAAACTGCATGACCTGAAATGAATTAAAAGAATTTGTTATTCTGATGATTAAATGATTGATTGCAATATTTTTAACAAGTATTAAACTTTTCTCTTTGTCATTTTTAAACGAGGATTTTTAGGAACATAGATATTAGATAACCTACAAGCATATACATACTTTGAATTTACTTAATGTCTACCTGGTTTATAGATATTTCATATATATGGGGCAAAATTATACTGAATGATTAACTTCTATCAGAAGTACTTGTAACTTGATCTGATTTGGATTGTATATCCAAACCAAACATGCATTCCACAAAACTGCTTGTTCTATTGATTTTAATTCCTCGTGGAAAAATGTATCAATCCATTTTTAACACTCATTCTAAATGAATAATTATTGTGAAAATGATTCGTTTATGCTTTTACAGCTAAAACTTACATTCATAATTTTTTCTTAATTTTAATCATTTAAAATTAGCAAGTTATATATGACTTGAAACCAGGTTAAAAAATTATTTAAAAAATCCCTTGATTTTGAAACATAAACAACATGTAAATATAGACTACCTGATCAAATCTGGTGGCAAATAGATTGAGAGAAGTGACAATCCCACCATTTGGACCTAATGAATATCTTTTTTTGTAATTAAGATTCATAATGATTTTATTCTCATATGTATAAAAAATCTGAAGTACAAAAAAAAAATTTAAAAAAAGATTTTTTACTGTAACATTAAAAAAGAAATCCTATTTCACTATGTACTACTGTACATTGCACTGTATTCTAGATTTTTTTTTTATTCCTGAAAGGATACTGCTTCATAACTTCTTTGTAATTAACTGTGTCTCTAATATCTGAAATAAAACAAATGTATTATACAATAACTACCCTAACTGAATCTTTACACCCTTTTCCATTGCAACAAAAAATGTCATACATGTAATGAGAATTTGATACACATATTAGACTATATATAATCATCAATTATAATTTAAATTATACCATCGGAATTAAATTTACCAATGTTTGCTGGATAAGGCACTTCATGTACAGCTGGATCTAAGTTGATGACATATGGAGGCGTTTTTCTAGCATGGAGATGGGCTGTAATTCTCTGAAGGAATAAAAGTAAATATGTCAAAATGAAAGATGTCCAATGTCATTAAGAACCTTTCATTTAACGCTTGTAGAAACAATTAGCATCATTTAACAATGGGGATAAAGACAATAAAACGCAATTCCTCCAATTATTTTACGAGGAGTCCTTTGATTAAAAGTTAAACAAGAAACATTTATTGCATTAAGACATTTAAAAATATACAATGTAGTGACTTGTTCCATGGGCATGATTTACAGATAACAGTTACTTTACCTGAACAAAAGTTGTTTTGCCTGAACCTGCCATTCCCAATACTAAAATACATGTCGGCTTCTTGGAATGTTTTTGTTTCAGATCAGCGCTAGATGGTTGTAAATCTGCTGGTTCAGCACGTGTTGGAAAAGCCTCAGCCATTGTTGACATCAAATGAATTTCACGTACATCAATCCCGACAATTTAAAATATACACAACTTTATGTTATCTGTTTATTAATCCGGATGTATTCAATTTTCAAATTGTTTATGGAAGATATCTATAATTTAAAAAAAATGAGGATCGGTAATCATGGTAATGACACATGGAGATCCAAAGCATCTCACACTTTAATTTTCCTCGGGAGCAAGATTCTGAAAATGCTTTTCACAGAATTTGAGGCATGCGCACTTCTGCTTAATGGCGGCGACTATAAAATCGGTAACATACGTAAACAAAGCAAAAATTTTAAGGATGCTGTGATGTAGAAAAAGTATTTGTATGTTTAATTGAAGAGGAATCACAATTTCAGAATTGGTAAATGATATTTATTCATAACATGATTTGATTTGCATCGATATCCATACCGTTTGATGCTTGTTCAAACACATCAAGATTATTCTATCAGCAGATCAGTGCATCAATGGACCCTTTTCCTGTGACGTATTTTGCCTAGGAGTTATTCCCCTTAGCCGCCATCTTGTAGGGCAAAGTAGTGAATTTACCTCTTTGAGCAACCAATTTTAAACATGCATGCAAGAAATATATGGGGGAAAAATTCACAATCTTATAATCATGACTAAATAGAGGATTTAACAAACGTATATTCATAAGAAATAGCATTATCTTTACCTCAGTAACCATAGCAAATTGAACTTGGTTGAATAATGAAGGGATCGGAGAATGTTGCCCTACAATATGGCTGCTAAGGGGAATAACTTACTCCTAGACAAAATATGTCATAGGAAAAGGGTCTATACCAGGGTTCTTATGTCGGTAGCACTTCTGTCCCTGATTCTTAAGAGTTTTTTGCCTCTATGTTTGATAATATTCGTTAAAATAAAAAAAATAAAGACTAAATGCCCTAGACTACCAGACCATACATAGTTCTTCATTTTCATATTTTTTTAATCAAAAAAACAAACAAACAAACCAAAAAAAACCATCTTTTGGCTTGTCAGCATCAACAAGATGATGTCATCAATATGAGATACATTGATCTGAACTGAAATCAATTTTACAGGGATTCTCAAAGTTTCAAAAACTTAAATTGTAATATATTGACGGTGAGACCGTTAGGGCGAGTGTAGCTCAGATACTTATTCAGTTTTCATTTAGATTGGGCTCATCAAACCGCAGGTGACATTTGGCGCGTCTAAGAATCTGACGCCATATGACGTCGTTTGCATGTTAGATTATCAAACCGAAGCCTGAACAGGGCTGATTTTAAACGAAGAACCGTTTATTGACTATTTTTCTGCAACAAATTCATTAAATCAAGGCAAGTTTATTTTTCTTTTAACTTTTTTCGTTATTCTCGTGAGAACATGTCTTTAGCGTTTGTATACGAAGCGATGCATTGTGGGTCAAAATAACTGCGGAAAAAAATTCTATGGAATGAATGCAGTAGTCCGAATTTTCTCTTCGCCCAGGCATTGTCGTTAGAGCTCGCAGTTACACTGTGCTCGCTATGATATATTCTTTCTTGTTTCCTCCCAAATGGAGATTCAGATTCAGTAATGCAATGTACAATCAAACATATTCACAACATTATTGAATCATAATACAGATATAATATCACACAATATAGATATTCTCTGCAAACAACCAATTAAATGTAGATCTGCTATATAATGCACATTTCATTGGAAGATAAAATGTTGAATGCACACAGTCCAATCTATGACATCATGTCATTGTCAACCCAAAATCATAATTTGGCAATACATGTAAGTTAAATTATGTCTATAAGTCTTCAGAAAATTTAAAGTCTTTGGTATACATAATAAGGAGAGTTCCACACAAGAGATAAAATAAGAATTTTAAAAATTGTTTACTGTATAGGGGATTAATTTCACATGTTGTAATTTTCACGTTTTTCTCTCATCTGACACAATTTGCCGAATTCGCTGAATTGTTATATAATGAAGGTTACATCCCTTGTCTGTATATGTTTAATCCTTACCATAGCTACATGTAAACGACATAAACCAGCATTATGTCTTTATTTCATGAACAACAGTGTAGTTTATATATAAAATTGTTAGATTTAATTAATAATTGATGATTAATTAAAACAAGTGCAGTTATGCATGTAAAAACCACTGGATGGTAATAAATGTGTTAATGTAGGTGGATGAAATAATATCCTTACACATCTTCAGTAAGTTTGAAAGTTATTTGAATGATTTTTTAAAACCAAAAATGTCGATAAAAACTTACTTGCATGATAATGCAGGTAACAAATACAAGTCGTAACATAAGTTACACACGGGTAATCAAAACCTTAGGCCCACATGTTTTGATTGATGAAACATCTAGAGTTGGCTATTAAAACAGCTTTTTAACATATACTATACAATTATTGCTGTTTATGAGGTCAATACAACAATTTAGCCATCTGAGGAGTACAATATTCACCGAGCCCGAAGGTCGAGGTGAATATTGTATTTCAAAGATGGCTAAGTTATTGTATTGACCTCAAAAACAGCAATAATTGTTTTATTATATGATTCACTGATAAAATGATACAGCTCATTACTTGTTTGCATTTAGTTTTAGCCAAATACAAGAGAGAAACAGAATTAAAATGTAAATAAACCTTTAAGTTACCACTCGTATCAATTTAAAATAATTTTTATCAATTTCAGTTGCCATGAAATTATATAAAGTCAGTCTTTTTTATAGGAAAGATTTGATATGAATAAGTTTTATCAGGGAAAATTGTCTACCAAACTTAAATATTATCGTTCAGAAAAAGTATTGGAGGGGGTACCTGCATCCCTTCTTACCACCCTCACCCGAAAATATATATTCGCTTATGTTTTGTTTACGTGAAAAAAAGTCATAACTTTCCAAAACAATTTGTATCAATTTGGAATTTCCCAATCTATTTTTAGACCAATGTAGAGGAAATAAATCCTTGTATTGACCTGGAACGTCACATCACTCACATGCAGGTCAATACAATGTAATATTTTTCTAACATAGTTGGATCTCAACCAATCAAAGAGATGGAAAATATTCAGTAATATAATAAAGGTTATTATCTGAATTAAAGTAAAGCATATGATTATTAAAATAATTGAATGACAAGTACTACTAGTAATTACTGAAATGACCATGTACTGCACGTACATGTATATAAACCTATGGAAGTCTATTCTCAAATTTCCAAATAAAACATGGAGATTATTGAAAACTCATTCACTGCATCTTAAATTCAGGGATTAATTAACACTGTGAATATAGCGAATATTAACACAATAAGTTATTTTCAATAGATTTTATTTTAAATACATTAAAAATATTTTTGTGAATAAAATTTCTTTCCTTTCACTGTGATTATTTAAAATTTCATTGCAGAATTATGGAGAATTATCATGTATTAGAAATCATTGGTGAAGGGTCCTTTGGAAAGGTATACAGGGGGCGTAAAAAGTATTCTTCACAGGTAAGGGAGATTAATCAATGCAAAATATATTATTCCATGCCAAGCAGGCTGGAATTGATTATAAAATTTCTTGTAACTTAGTTATTATCTACCGGTGTTTGCTAACACTTTTCATGATTTGTTTCTACAGGTTGTGGCATTGAAGTTTATTCCAAAAGTTGGGAAACCAGAAAAAGAACTAAGAAATCTTAGACGGGAAATAGACATTATGAGGAATTTGCACCATGACAACATTATTGAAATGTTGGATAGTTTTGAAACTGGGAAAGAGGTATAAATATGAAGATCTGAATATGGCTTTATATTGAGAATGAAACTAAACCTCATAAGTCTAATGTTTTTTCTACCAAATATCGCATTTTATCAGCAAGAAATTAATTTTTGTCAATGAATAGTCATTAGACACTGTATGTTTGCAAAGATTTCATTCTCCCATATAAGTATATATTTTTCATTAAATATCATTTACACCCCCCACACCCCTAATGATCCAGCTGGGTCTGTCCACTGTTCATATTTGTGAAATTTATGATTGCAGGGTAATTTTTAGCTCTACTGGTCAGAGACCAGAAGAGCTTATGCGATAGTAATGCGTCCGGCGTCCGTCCGTCTGTCCGTCTGTCTGTCTGTCTGTCCGTCTGTCCGTCTGTCTGTAAACAATTTTTCAAAATGCTACTCCTCCTACAGTTTTGGTTTAATTTCAGTATAACTTGGCACACAAGTAGACTACACTAAGATACATAACTCTGTGTATCGGTTTTTGATTTCGATGAACGGTGTTGCCGTGGTTACTAAAAATAGAAATTTCTGTGAAATTCTTTCAAAATGCTACTCCTCCTACAGTTTGGTCTGATTTCAGTATAACTTGGCACACAAGTAGACTTCACTAAGACACATAATTCTGTGTATCGGTTTTTGCTTTCGATGAACGGTATTGCCGTGGTTACTAAAAATAGAAATATCTGTAAAATTCTTTCAAAATGCTACTCCTCCTACAGTTTTGGTCTGATTTCAGTATAACTTGGCACACAAGTAGACTACACTAAGATACATAATTCTGTGTATTGGTTTTTGATTTCGATGAACGGTGTTGCCGTGTTTAAAAAAAATAAAATTTCTGTGAAATTCTTTCAAAATGCTACTCCTCCTACAGTTTTGGTCTGATTTCAGTGTAACTTGGCACTCAAGTAGACTACACTAAGAAACATAATTCTATGTATCGGTTTTTGATTTCGATGAACGGTGTTGCCGTGGTTACTAAAAATAGAAGTATCTGTAAAATTGTTTCAAAATGCTACTCCTCCTACAGTTTTGGTCTGATTTCAGTATAGCTTGGCACTCAAGTAGACTACACTAAGATACATAATTCTGTGTATCGGTTTTTGATTTCGATGAACGGTGTTGCCGTGGTTACTAAAAATAGAAATATCTGTAAAATTCTTTCAAAATGCTACTCCTCCTGCAGTTTTGGTCTGATTTCAGTATAACTTGGCACACAAGTAGACTACACTAAGATACATAATTCTGTGTATCGGTTTTTGATTTCGATGAACGGTGTTGCCGTGGTTACTAAAAATAGAAATATCTGTAAAATTGTTTCAAAATGCTACTCCTCCTTCAGTTTTGGTCTGATTTCAGTATATCTTGGCACTCAAGTAGACTACACTAAGATACATAATTCTGTGTATCGGTTTTTGATTTCGATAAACGGTGTTGCCGTGGTTACTAAAAATAGAAATATCTGTAAAATTGTTTCAAAATGCTACTCCTCCTACAGTTTTGGTCTGATTTCAGTATAACTTGGCACTCAAGTAGACTACATTAAGATACATTATTCTGTGTATCGGTTTTTGATTTCGATGAACGGTGTTGCCGTGGTTACTAAAAATAGAAATATCTGTAAAATTCTTTCAAAATGCTACTCCTCCTACAGTTTTGGTCTGATTTCAGTATAACTTAGCACACAAGTAGACTACACTAAGATACATAATTCTGTATATCGGTTTTTGATTTCGATGAATGGTGTTGCCGTGGTTACTAAAAATAGAAATATCTGTAAAATTCTTTCAAAATGCTACTCCTCCTACAGTTTTGGTCTGATTTCAGTATAACTTGGCACACAAGTAGACTACACTAAGATACATAATTCTGTGTATCGGTTTTTGATTTCGATGAACGGTGTTGCCGTGGTTACTAAAAATAGAAATTTCTGTGAAATTCTTTCAAAATGCTACTCCTCCTACAGTTTTGGTCTGATTTCAGTATAGCTTGGCACTCAAGTAGACTACACTAAGAAACATAATTCTATGTATCGGTTTTTGATTTCGATGAACGGTGTTGCCGTGGTTACTAAAAATAGAAGTATCTGTAAAATTGTTTCAAAATGCTACTCCTCCTACAGTTTTGGTCTGATTTCAGTATAGCTTGGCACTCAAGTAGACTACACTAAGATACATAATTCTGTGTATCGGTTTTTGATTTCGATGAACGGTGTTGCCGTGGTTACTAAAAATATAAATATCTGTAAAATTGTTTCAAAATGCTACTCCTCCTTCAGTTTTGGTCTGATTTCAGTATAGCTTGGCACTCAAGTAGACTACACTAAGAAACATAATTCTATGTATCGGTTTTTGATTTCGATGAACGGTGTTGCCGTGGTTACTAAAAATAGAAGTATCTGTAAAATTGTTTCAAAATGCTACTCCTCCTACAGTTTTGGTCTGATTTCAGTATAGCTTGGCACTCAAGTAGACTACACTAAGATACATAATTCTGTGTATCGGTTTTTGATTTCGATGAACGGTGTTGCCGTGGTTACTAAAAATTGAAATTTCTGTGAAATTCTTTCAAAATGCTACTCCTCCTACAGTTTTGGTCTGATTTCAGTATTACTTGGCACACAAGTAGACTACACTAAGATACATAATTCTGTGTATCGGTTTTTGATTTCGATGAATGGTGTTGCCGTGGTTACTAAAAATAGAAATATCTGTAAAATTGTTTCAAAATGCTTCTCCTCCTACAGTTTTGGTCTGATTTCAGTATAACTTGGCACACAAGTAGACTACACTAAGATACATAATTCTGTGTATCGGTTTTTGATTTCGATGAACGGTGTTGCTGTGGTTACTAAAAATAGAAATATCTGTGAAATTCTTTCAAAATGCTACTCCTCCTGCAGTTTTGGTCTGATTTCAGTATAACTTGGCACACAAGTAGACTACACTAAGATACATAATTCTGTGTATCGGTTTTTGATTTCGATGAACGGTGTTGCCGTGGTTACTAAAAATAGAAATATCTGTAAAATTGTTTCAAATTGCTACTCCTCCTTCAGTTTTGGTCTGATTTCAGTATATCTTGGCACTCAAGTAGACTACACTAAGATACATAATTCTGTGTATCGGTTTTTGATTTCGATAAACGGTGTTGCCGTGGTTACTAAAAATAGAAATATCTGTAAAATTGTTTCAAAATGCTACTCCTCCTACAGTTTTGGTCTGATTTCAGTATAACTTGGCACACAAGTAGACTACATTAAGATACATTATTCTGTGTATCGGTTTTTGATTTCGATGAACGGTGTTGCCGTGGTTACTAAAAATAGAAATATCTGTAAAATTCTTTCAAAATGCTACTCCTCCTACAGTTTTGGTCTGATTTCAGTATAACTTAGCACACAAGTAGACTACACTAAGATACATAATTCTGTGTATCGGTTTTTGATTTCGATGAACGGTGTTGCCGTGGTTACTAAAAATAGAAATTTCTGTGAAATTCTTTCAAAATGCTACTCCTCCTACAGTTTTGGTCTGATTTCAGTATAACTTGGCACACAAGTAGACTACACTAAGATACATAATTCTGTGTATCGGTTTTTGATTTCGATGAACGGTGTTGCCGTGGTTACTAAAAATAGAAGTATCTGTAAAATTGTTTCAAAATGCTACTCCTCCTTCAGTTTTGGTCTGATTTCAGTATAGCTTGGCACTCAAGTAGACTACACTAAGAAACATAATTCTATGTATCGGTTTTTGATTTCGATGAACGGTGTTGCCGTGGTTACTAAAAATAGAAGTATCTGTAAAATTGTTTCAAAATGCTACTCCTCCTACAGTTTTGGTCTGATTTCAGTATAGCTTGGCACTCAAGTAGACTACACTAAGATACATAATTCTGTGTATCGGTTTTTGATTTCGATGAACGGTGTTGCCGTGGTTACTAAAAATATAAATATCTGTAAAATTGTTTCAAAATGCTACTCCTCCTTCAGTTTTGGTCTGATTTCAGTATAGCTTGGCACTCAAGTAGACTACACTAAGAAACATAATTCTATGTATCGGTTTTTGATTTCGATGAACGGTGTTGCCGTGGTTACTAAAAATAGAAGTATCTGTAAAATTGTTTCAAAATGCTACTCCTCCTACAGTTTTGGTCTGATTTCAGTATAGCTTGGCACTCAAGTAGACTACACTAAGATACATAATTCTGTGTATCGGTTTTTGATTTCGATGAACGGTGTTGCCGTGGTTACTAAAAATAGAAATTTCTGTGAAATTGTTTCAAAATGCTACTCCTCCTACAGTTTTGGTCTGATTTCAGTATAACTTGGCACACAAGTAGACTACACTAAGATACATAAATCTGTGTATCAGTTTATGATTTCGATGAACAGTGTTGCCGTGGTTACTAAAAATAGAAATATCTGTAAAATTGTTTCAAAATGCTACTCCTCCTACAGTTTTGGTCTGATTTCAGTATAACTTGGCACACAAGTAGAATACACTAAGATGCATAATTCTGTGTATCGGTTTTTGATTTCGATGAACGGTGTTGCCGTGGTTACTAAAAATTGAAATTTTTGTGAAATTCTTTCAAAATGCTACTCCTCCTACAGTTTTGGTCTGATTTCAGTATAACTTGGCACACAAGTAGACTACACTAAGATACATAATTCTGTGTATTGAATTTTAATTTTAATTTTGATGAACGGTGTTGCCGTGGTTACTAAAAATAGAAATGACTGTAAAATTGTATCAAAATGCTACTCCTCCTACAGTTTTGGTCTGATTTCAATATAACTTGGCAAACAAGTAGACTATACTATGAACATAAAGAGACTTTATCAACGATCATTATTCTATTTATTGCTGTTGTAAAATTTCAAATCCCAGCTGCTTAAGTACTTTTCTTTTCCTTTGCTATAAGTTCAAACCAGTAGAGCTTCAGTCTCGACAGAGACTTCTGGTTTTATGTACATTTAAAATTCAAAGCTGCTGAACTTTCATTTTGATATAACAATTTTATAAAATATGTTTAATCAATGTACATGTTCAATTATAATTTGACAAAGGATAACATGAAATTCAAAGAGATAACATGTGAATTATTTGTAGTTATAAAATAAGAACCATGAGTCTAAATTTTGGTCATATTTTTCCTCAAATTTAGGTTGTTGTGGTGACTGATTATGCAGAAGGTGAATTATTCCAAATTCTGGAGGATGACGGCAGTCTGCCAGAGGAGCAGGTCCAGCTGATCGCGTGTCAGCTGGTGTCTGCTCTGTACTACCTCCACTCCCATCGGATCCTCCACAGAGACATGAAACCACAGAACATCCTACTCGGGAAGTCCGGCATCGTCAAACTCTGTGACTTCGGGTTTGCAAGGGCCATGAGTTTTAACACTCTGGTACTTACCTCCATCAAGGTAAACACCTTTATAATTCTGAAAATGTAAAAAGGATTCTTTTTTCATGGTAAAATATATTTAGATATAAATATCTTTATTTATTTTTTTGTAAATTTTTTCTGTTACTTCAGTCATCACCATGTTTGATTTCTATTACAATGTAAAATGTTTGTTTTATAGGGTACACCTTTATACATGTCTCCAGAACTAGTTGAAGAGAAACCATATGATCACACTGCAGATTTATGGTAAAGGAAAAGAAAGAAAGCAAATACATTTTGTCCTGTTTTTTCATTTACTAACAGAGAATGATTCATGCGTTTTCTTTTTTAGGGCCCTTGGCTGTATTCTGTATGAACTGTTCACTGGCACCCCTCCCTTCTACACCAACAGTATCTTCCAGCTGGTCAGTCTGATCATCAAGGACCCGGTCAAGTGGCCCAAGAACATGAGTTCA
Source organism: Saccostrea cuccullata (assembly GCF_032062105.1). Classification (NCBI taxonomy): domain Eukaryota; kingdom Metazoa; phylum Mollusca; class Bivalvia; order Ostreida; family Ostreidae; genus Saccostrea; species Saccostrea cuccullata. The sequence goes on from NW_026925128.1 coordinate 132,896, forward strand.
GTGTTCAAGGACTTTCTTCAGGGTCTGCTGACAAAGAATCCACGATCTCGACTGGCCTGGCCTGATCTTCTACATCACCCTTTTGTAGCAGATGGTGTCAATGGTAGGAAGATATGTTCAATGAACCCAAGAAAAAAGTGTAAAAAAAAATTGACCAACTGATCAATGAAACACACTAGGGATAGCGTTTTTGAATTGTCATAGATTTATCTGATAAGTTTATATGTTTAAACTTCAAAGTTTAAAAATAATTTGCACTTCACTATAAGTCACTTTTAATCAGTGAAGTAATTTGATTGTATATGCATATGGTATGATATGGAGAAAGCTGTAAAATCATTTCTTGCTTAGGTGTCATACCATGTCCACTTGGAGAAAACAGATTACATTTTACTGTCATTCTTGGTTTTACTTTGCAGTGAGAGAAGAGGACACAAACTTACAGAGCCCCTTTACACAACCCTTGACTGCCTCCATGGTGATTCTTAAAGAGAAGCAATCCAAAGAAAAGGCCCATCCTCCAGGTACCTCGAAAATCCTAGCAAAGGCTCGCAAGAAAGCCATGGAAGAGGAGAAAGGGGTTCGTAATCGCTTATTCATTTTATCCATCAGTCTTTTTGTAGATCTCTTAATTCCAACAGTTTGTTAATAGAAATAAAGTTTGAAAATGTTTTTATTCCTGGGGTTTTCAGAAAGACAAAGAGGAAGCACCAAGTGCAGAAAAAGCAACCACAAGTAAAGAAGCTTGGGGCCCCAGCAAAAAGAATGAGGTCAAATTGGACATCAAGCAGCAACAGAAAGAGGTGGAAGCTAACCAGCAGGGCGGCGGGGAGCCCTGGGATGATACAGGGCTTAGCAAGGTACCCTATCTAACAACAGGACCAGTGTTCCATTTATTTATGTTGTCCATTTGCGTTGTACTTTAGTTTGTAATTTTATTGCTGTTTTGTTAATAAGTTGTACATATGAGATTTTAAGTGCTGATTAAGTTTAGTTTAAAAAGCATATTTTTTGCAATAGATTTGATTTTTCAACTAACATTAATAGCCACTACTATTATTGTACTGATTTTCTGGATTGAATTCTGTGTACATGGAAATTTTTGGTACATAACATTTAATTTTTTTTTGAAAGTCATCCCCATCTTTTTTCATATGCAAGCTAATTCATGAAATGCCAGACAATGGTTAAGAAAAAAAAGGAAGATTAAGGCAAATTTAAAACAGAGTTAATAATTGTTCCTGTGTTTGGATAAAAATGGTACTAGGGAAGAAAATTCAAGTCAGAAACAATTGTCTTTTCTCAGGTAAAAAATCTGAACCTTTTATAAAACAACATATCTGTATTATATGGATTTGATCTTTCCAGAGATTTGGTCAGTTTGTGTTGTGAATTTAACCTGTTTAACATTGTGTGACCTTTAACCTTGTGTTTTTGTTTTATTCCTAATTGCAGATGACAGAAGTGAGAGAGGAGGTGAGTTTTTAATCCAGATTGAGTTGTTTCACCAATGTTTAACCCTGGATTCCTTTCATCATAAATCATTTTTTAAAAGAGTATTTTCATAGCTGATATTTGTGTAAACCCATCTAATTTCCATATCCTTTTCATTCAATTAAAAGAAGTTTTAATTTTTTTTTATACGAAATACTAATTCTGATAAATTTTAAATTACTATATACTATTCAAATACTACTTTCATTTAAGTTAACTTAATCATAATTGTTTTGAAAGATTATTCATAGATTTATAAGATTTTCTAGTCTTAGCATGAAGTTGCTTTAATTTAAAATCCATAACATTAACTTAAAAAATTCCCACTGTGTTCTTTCACACTGTTTCACAGAGCAATTCAAAACATAAGTCAAGATAAGATATGCCAAAGAGTGAACTAAATGCACAGTAATTTTTCTTTTGCATGCCAATATGAATTTGAAAGATTGCATGATGCATATTTCTCCATGTAAATAATTTTGTTATCTTTCCTTTTTTCACAGACTGTGAGCCCGACCCCTCGCCCTGACAGAATCAGTAAGGACTATGAGAAGGAGTACCCCAGTATTGAGATTGAGGGGCGGAGGACGGTGAGGAAGAGTTCCAGTAAAGAGAAGAGGAATAAATCTCACGTCGACAACGTCAAGCTAGAAACAGAAGTAAGACATTTTAATAAAAGTACAGGTTTTTCCAAGTGATGCACAAATGATTAAAAAAAAACTTGACTTAAGATCGCTAAATAATAATGTGATTAAGCAATTAAAAGAAGAACATGTATTAAGGGGGCTCTCTACAACGTCACAACATGGCGTACTTCCGTAAAAATGCCATTTTGATCCCAAATGATCAGATTCAAATTCACTTAACACCGATAAATCACTGAGTATAACACAACATGCGATATTGTGGATGGAATGTACATTATATCACATGAATTAATACAGTGTATTGCCCAATACGTATCCTTTCTTTAAAAATGAATTGTTTGACAATTTATTCAATTTCTACTTATTTAATTATTAAATAATACATTCACAAACTTATTAGAATAAGATTTTTAGATGAGAAAAAAAATTATATAAAACATGGCTTGTCCATATGCTAATTCATCATTGCGTGTCAAAACGCCATACACTCAGAAATTTATTTCTCCAATAAGCATATATGCTTTTCAGCAAAATATATCCCCCCAAAAATGCAAATTTGATAAGATAAGACATATGTATTATCTTCCCATCGACTAGAGGATACTCGGTTCTCGATTTGTATACACCCGAATGAATGGTTATACCCGGTGAAATTTCGCATGACCCAAACGTTTGATCACCATTGATTGTCAGCTGTTTACAAGTATGGGAAACATGCAGGTTTTAGACGAAGTGTGCATTTGGTTATAGGAATTTCTTTTACCGCTTTTGGCCATTTGTTTTGTTATATATATAGCACTGGATAACACATGCAAGTTGGATAAAAACGGTAAGTAAATCTACCTTTCTCAATACCATGAATTCACTAAATACATGTCTTTGTCATTGACTGGAAACGCGATGATTTTCGCTTAAACTCATTGAAAAACAATACATGTACAATACGAACTTCTTTCAATGTCCTTGCGTGACATTTGTTTAATACTTGTGCAAGTAGAGTTTATTTGAAGTGTATTTATATAAAAAAAAAACAGTACCAAGATATTTGAGTCCACTCTTAAAGCGGATCTCTCACACCGGAATTTTTGTGATGTTTATAAATTTTTGACAGTTTATCAATTTTTTTCAATTTCTTTTTTTCGTTGTTTTTACCCTTTGATATTATTTATCTTTTCAGATATTGAAGAGGATCCAACCAGCTATTCTCAAGAAAATGCTGTTTTAGTTTTTCTTTTGTCTATTTTTGTAAATTTAAATAAAAATTATGTTGATTTTATTTTTATCTTTGTTGGTTATTATTTCAATATTTTATAACGCTAAACTTTGAAGAGAAATTTAAAGCACTGGGCTTTTAAAAATATAGATAGGAGGGATTTTAACAAAATAAATAAAATATTTCAAATATTTCTAAAAAATAAATTGAAGTACTTTGGAACCTTATTCTATCGGATATGGGGCCTATTATTAGAAACAAATGCATGCAACAAAAATCAGTTATACTTTATAGGTGTAGAGAGCTCCCTTAACATCCAATTCAAGGGAGACAACTTGTGATAAACCTGGTTTCATCTAATTTAGTTCTTAATTTGAATAACTAAATATGACAATGACTATTTACAGGAAGTGGACAGTGATGATGAGTGGCAGGGACTGATTGAACAGACAGACCAGGAGGGGGATCCAGATGTGGCCCTGAAACTCCTACAGGACGTCAAGTTCCAGAACAAGCTGAAGTCTCGGATCCAGACCAGCTCAGCTCAGGTGCTGGACGGAATGCTGGAGGGGGCAGCCAGGTTAAAAACCGTGCTTCGGGTCATCACTAACCTAGTAACACTGAAATGGTAAGAAGGACAGTCAAATTGGGAACATTATATCAATTTTAATATTAGGGATGGCATATTGGAAAAAACTTGCTAAGCAGATAATAAAAAAGCTAAAACTACCTTTCAAAAAGGCATACAGTGTATTTATAGATGAAGGAAAATGAAGCTTCATTTGTACAATTGTGTTCTTTTATTTAGTGAAATAAAATGGATTCTGGACTTTGTAAAAGCACTCTCTTTACCCAAGCATCCACTCAATATGATTGCTGAAATTCTAGACAAGAATAAAGTTAAGCAGGTATGTATTTAAGAATAGATAGGACTGACTAAATTGGAATTTAACCTGATCATTTTAAGATGTTTTCAGAATGTTAATTAAATGACGTCTTGAAAGAGACTTTGAAAAAGATAAAACTTGTAAAAGTTTTTGGGACAGCTTTAAATAAATATTTCAGATTTGAACATAGGTAATTGATGTCTTATTGTATAAGAAAAAAATGGGTTGCCATTGATTATTTTGGAATTAAGTTATGATGGGAATTTAAGATGATAATTATAAAGCTGTTGTTGGATTGATTTCAGCAACCCTGGTGCCAGCAGATTCTGATAGACCTTGTTATTACCCTGAATGCCTACTTTGCCAGTGAAATCAGCTGGAATGATGACATAGATAAAGATATGTAAGTGGAGACTATAAATACTCCTTACATCAAAACATTTATATGCCTCAGACAGGTTTTCTGTTATAAGCTTGTAATTGGTTCCTGTGTAAATTTCATATGCTGTAAAGTAGGAGTCTGTTTAATTTTTCCCTTTGATTTTGTTATTGATTTGTAGTGTTAAGGAGTATTATGATGCCATGGTACAGTTTATGTCCTTGGTGCCACAGCTCTTATTCCAACCAAAGGATGAAGACCTCAGATTGAGAGAACAGGCAGTACTGGTATGTTTATTGTCATCAGTTCATCAGAACTCACTGATTTGCAGAAATTCAACAAATTTGTAAATTTTTAATATTTCACAAACTCATTTCCTGAGAAACAATTTTTTTCTGTGGTCACATTGTTAGAACTAATGATAGAATAGATGAAATTGTTTTCCATTTAATACTTATATTTATGCAGTACCGAAAGTAACTTGTTATTAAATTACCTTGACTCTACATATACCTTTTTATACCCCCCGCAAATGAAGTTTGGGGGGGTATATAGGAATCACCTTGTCCGTCTGTCTATGCAAACGTGTCCGGTCCATATCTTTCTTACGGAGGGACATTAGAATCTACTACTCCACACAAAAATTGCCCATGACCTTAGGGTGTGTCATGACCTTGACCCAAGGTCATTTGGGGAAGTTCAAGGTCACTGGAAGAAAAAGTTCATAATTCGAGTCCGGTCCATATCTTTCTTATGGATAAATTTGGTAGGTTCTCATTTCACACAAAGATTGCCCATGACCCAAGGGTGTGTCATGACCTTGACCCAAGGTCATTTGGGGAACTTCAAGGTCACTGGAAGAAAAATTTAATTATTTGTGTCCGGTCTACATCTTTTTTATGGATAAACTTGGTAGGTTCTTATTTCATGCAAAGATTGCCCATGACCCAAGGGTGTGTCATGACCTTGACCCAAGGTCATTGGGGAAATTTAAGGTCACTGGAAGAAAAAGTTCCTAATTCCTGTCCGGTCCATATCTTTCTTATGGATAAACTTGGTAGGTTCTCATTTCACGCAAAGATTGCCCATGACCTAAGGGTGTGTCATGACCTTGACCCAAGGTCATATGGGGAAGTTCAAGGTCACTGGAAGAAAAAGTTCATAATTAGTGTCCGGTCCATATCTTTCTTATGGATAAATTTGGAAGGTTCTCATTTCACACAAAGATTGCCCATGACATTAGGGTGTGTCATGACCTTGACCCAAGGTCATTTGGAGAAGTTCAAGGTCACTGGAAGTAAAATTCATAATTTGTGTCTGGTCCATATCTTTCTTATGGATAAACTTGGTAGGCTCTCATTCTACACAAAGATTGCCCATGACCCAAGGGTGTGTCATGACCTTGACCCAAGGTCATTTGGGGAAGTTCAAGGTCACTGGAAGAAAAACTTCATAATTCATGTCCTGTCCATATCTTTCTTATTGATAAACGTGGTAGGTTCTCATTTCACAAAAAGATTGCCCATGACCCAAGGGTGTGTCATGACCTTGACCCAAGGTCATTGGGGGAAATTCAAGGTCACTGGAAGAAAAAGTTCATAATTCCTGTCCGGTCCATATCTTTCTTATGGATAAACTTGGTAGGTTCTCATTTCACACAAAGATTGCCCATGACCTAAGGGCGTGTCATGACCTTGACCCAAGGTCATTTGGAGAAGTTCAAGGTCACTGGAAGTAAAATTCATAATTTGTGTCTGGTCAATATCTTTCTTATGGATAAACTTGGTAGGTTCTCATTCTACACAAAGATTGCCCATGACCCAAGGGTGTGTCATGACCCAAGGTCATTTGGGGAAGTTCAAGGTCACTGGAAGAAAAACTTCATAATTCATGTCCTGTCCATATCTTTCTTATTGATAAACTTGGTAGGTTCTCATTTCACACAAAGATTGCCCATGACCCAAGGGTGTGTCATGACCTTGACCCAAGGTCATTTGGGGAACTTTAAGGTCACTGGAAGAAAAATTTCATAATTCATGTGTGATACATATCTTTATTATGGAAAAACTTACTTCTGAAAAACCCAGCGGGGGTATTTTGTCCCGTTTGGACAGTTCTAGTTTTGTATACTTAGTGTACATGTAGTTGAATATCAATTTAAGCAGAATTTAAGGAATATAAAGATTATGAACATTAAAATTTATAAATTTCATTTTTCAGTGTGCGATGTACACCTGTGAAGCCATGGAGAGAAACAAGCTTCAGTTAGCTAACCAGTACTTCACTCACCTGGCCACTAAACAGACAAACACACTGGACTGTATCCTCAGCTGTACCATGGGAGATCCTAATGTCCTCAAAACACTCACTGGTACGTCAACATTCAAGTTAGGAAAGAACAATCATTGTTCAAGTACCTAAACATGATATGTGATAAATGGGAATAATGGCACCATTTTGATTGCACTGCGATCCCCTTGTTTTCCTCATTCTGTCAATCTTCTTCCAGCTGCTGATCTGTGACATTAAATTGGTTAATAACAAAGATATTAAATGATTGTATTTTCTCTTACTCATTAGCTCAGTATTCTCTCTTTGGACATGACAGTACATGTATGTATTTTGTCAGTTTCCAGACCTAACATAGAGTTAGGTTGCAACAGCATTCTAAATTTTTCATAAATTGATCTGTTTTTCTGTACCTGTTTGTAGACCTAGCTGAGAGTAATTGGGAGGTGGCAGCACCATGAAATTTACTGTACTACAATCATGATTTTCTTTTTAGACCTAGCGGAGGGTTATGGTAAGATGACGGTAGCACTGTGAATTTTACTGTACATGTACTACATGGGATTTTTTCTTGACTTTATTTAGACCTGGCTGAGGGTAATGGTGAGGTAGCGGCTGACAGGATGGAGGCTCTGATACAGTTAGCTGTCACTACAATAGCGGCCATGGTCAATCTACCTCTGTCTGTGGATGAGGCCGCTGACGGCAGGAGAAAGGTATTTGATGGGGAATAAATGTAATACAAAGTTAGGGGTTACAAAGTTATATCTAAGATAATACTAGTATGACTGTAGAACTTTAAATTACAGAAAAAAACTGCATTACTTTACTTTTTCAAGTACAAAATATATTTCTGTGTTTTTCTTATATGTTTGGTGAGACTATGGCCTTTAGGAACTTGTGAGCTTACAATTTGAATTTGATTTTGAAATGAGTGAAAAATTATCTCAATTCTTTTAAAGAGTTTAAATGATTTTACTTTACAGATTGCCCTGTATGTTGGAGACAAACTGGCTCACCATGGCTCAGAACAGCTTGCTGATGAGTTCATAATATTACTGAGACATCCAGCTCACTGCTCAAATGTTCTCAAGGTAAGACAGGTTCATTATTTTAGAAGGTCAATTTTTAAATGTGAGGGTCATCTGAAAAGTTTATGGACAACTTTTTTTTTCCTTATTATGCTTCAATTTTCAACAAAAAGGTAAACATTTTCCTTGTAAGTCATGTTACTTCTTTTTTCAAATAACATACAGTTGACATTGTTTCCAAAGAAATCAAACTTCTGAAACATGGGTTCAATTCCCAAAGGTAGGTTATATCCATTAAGATGGTAGATATGTATCCACAAACATTTATACTGACAGACTTCATAATATTTGTATTCATCATGACATATAGAGTACACCAGAGTATCTAATAATATTTTTACAAATGCATCATTTTGAGCTACAATACATAAGTTAACTCTTTTTTTCATGGCTAGAAAGGATGCATACTCCTAAACGAGAGTTTTTGATCCACTTCGGTCCACAGTTTATTTGAAGCAGAGCGGATCAAAACCCTTGACTTGGGAAGATGGATAGGGTTCTCCACAAGGGGTTTTACCATGGCGGCGCGCCATGGTCAAATTTATGTGCGCCATGGTTAAACGAGCTGCGCCATGGTTAAAATCAGCATCCGCCATGATTAAATTTTACTGCATTTCAGTCCTGACACCTACTTTGTTTAATGACTTGAGTAGTTAATTGTGTTTATACTACGACTGCCATGCACCTGGCATGCCTCGAAGGAAAGCGGACTGTGCTAAACAAACACGTCGTTAATCGGCGACTATGCTGTGAAGCGTGACAATCAATGGAGAGTCAATCAGCTGATCAATATTTTGAGAGTTAATTATCCCGTACACATGTAAATAATTTTGGGGAACTTCAACATGTTCACTACATGATTAGATATATAACGGGTTTATAAACAATTAGAATTTAATACCGATACGATATTACAAGCACAAAAATCGTCATGCTTGCGATTCAAGTTTCTGTGCCAGAAAAAAATACTCTGTAAAAATTTCATATTCCTCTGTATTTAATCAATTCCCTATGCTCTGTTTTATAAGCTTTAACTTTATTGTCTTTTTGATAAAATGTGTATAGGGCCTGCGTCTCGATCGCCGTCTTAGTTTTTAGCTCACCTGAGCCGAAGGCTCAAGTGAGCTTTTCTGATCACATTTTGTCCGGCGTCCGTCTGTCCGTCTGTCTGTCTGTCCGTCTGTCTGTCTGTAAACTTTTCACATTTTCGACTTCTTCTCAAGAACCGCTGGGCCAATTTCAACCAAACTTGCCACAAAGCATCCTTGGGTGAAGGGGATTCAAGTTTGTTAAAATGAAGGGCCACGCCCTCATTCAAGGGGAGATAATTGAGAATTAGTGAAAATTTGGTGGTATGTTTTAAAAATCTTCTTTTCAAGAACCACTGTGCCAGGAAAGATGAAACTTATGGGGAAACATCCTCAGGTAGTGTAGATTCAAGTTTGTTCAAATCATGTCCCCCGGGGGTAGGGCGGGGCCACAATGGCCGTCCAAAGTTTCATATAAAAATATATAGGAAAATTCTTTAAAAATCTTCTTCTCAAGAACAGCAAAGCCATGATTGCTCATATTTATATGGAAGCATCCCCAGGTAGTGTAGATTCAAGTTTGTTCCAATCATGACCCCCGGGGGTAGGGCGGGGCCACAATGGCCGACCAAAGTTTCATATAAAAATATATAGGAAAATTCTTTAAAAATCTTCTTCTCAAGAACAGCAAAGCCATGATTGCTCATATTTATATGGAAGCATCCCCAGGTAGTGTAGATTCAAGTTTGTTCAAATCATGACCCCCGGGGGTAGGACGGGGCCACAATGGCCGAGCAAAGTTTTAAATTGAAATATTTAGGAAAATTCTTTAAAAATCTTCTTCTTAAGAACAGCAAAGCCATAATTGCAAATATTTATATGGAAGCATCCCCAGGTAGTGTAGATACAAGTTTGTTCAAATCATGACCCCGGGGGTAGGGCGGGGCCACAATGGCCGACCAAATTTTTATATTGAAATATATAGGAAAATTCTTTAAAAATTCTTCTTCTTAACAACAGCAAAGCCATAATTGTTAATATTTATATAAATAAATATGGAAGCATTCCCAGGTAGTGTAGATTCAAGTTTGTTCAATTCATGACCCCGGGGGTAGGGCGGGGCCACAATGGCCGACCAAAGTTTTATATAGAAATATATAGGTAAATTCTTTGAAAATCTTCTTCTCAAAAATAGCAAAGCCATAATTGCTCATATTTATGTGGAAGCATCCCCAGGTAGTGTAGATTCAAGTTTGTTCCAATCATGACCCCGGGGGTAGGGCGGAGCCACAATGGCCGGAAGTTTTATATTGAAATATATAGGAAAACTCTTTAAAAATCTTCTTCTCAAGAATAGCAAAGCCATAATTGCTCATATTTATATGGATGCATCCTCAGGTAGTGTAGATTCAAGTTTGTTCAAATCATGACCCCCAGGGGTAGGGCAGGGCCAAACGTTTGATTTTACACTTTTATATAGTATTGTAAACCAATTTCTACTTTTTCCTAGCCACAATGCTCGGGTGAGCGATGTGGCCCATGGGCCTCTTGTTAGACTTACTTCCCGTTGTTATGAAATGTCGCGTGGCGCTATTTTTAGCTCTGGACACGTGAAGAAGAAAACAAAACTGGGTGATTAATGCAATATCTAGACAAATAAAACGTTTAGAAAAAAGGACACTAGTCCAAATGTTCTTCTGTGTGTTAACTTAAAAAAACACTATCCATTCATCAGTTTTATAGTCATATTGAAACAAAACATTCATAAAACAGGCTACAATTCTTATAATTAGTAATCTAATGCCATGGTTACTGGCTACCTGTATCAACATTTTTTCTTTAAATTCCTTCAGAAGGTTACTACAGTTTTGGGCAAATTTTGATACATTTGTGAAGTAGATACAGGATAAATCCTTTTCAATTTTAATTAATATTTTTTTCACTTTAAAGAGTGTTAGTTATTTCATTGTTTTGTATTGCAGTAGGTAAGTTTAAAAATTGTAAAAACCAATCATTGATTAAATGAAGATTAGGAAGTCTAAGATGCATTAGTGTTTTTGGCCACATTTCACCTTCACGCAGTTTCCTCCATGGTTAAATTTTCAAATGTGGAGAACCCTGCAGAACACTAACTCTGTCTGTTTTACTCCAGGTTGTGTATGCCTGCTGCCAGGTGTCCCAGACTTTCAGTGCGTATATCTCCAACTCTACTAAACACATGGAGTCCTTACTCGGCATACTCATGGGGAAGGTAACACTCACAAGTCTCTCATGTTACACTATAACAAACACTTCCCCCTAAAACCTAATCTATTCAAGCAATTGTTTTCAAAAACTGACTAAAATTTTTTCTTGTCAAAATAAAACCTTTTTATGACTTATATCATGAACAAAATGTCTGAATTGCTTTTGCTATCTTATTTTTGTAGGTGGAAATACAAGACATGGAGATTAACTCTGTGATAGAGACGGTGATACATGTGTTCAGTACCATCATAATACAGCTACAAACCTTGTCACCAGCGTAAGACATATTTAGAACTATCACTATTGAGGCATTAGAATATTACTGTAAGAAATTGGACGTTAAAATGACTACCGGTAATACATGTATTTTCTATATCAAAATTCACTTGTGATGTACTCTGTATTGTAGACTTTCTGATGCAGCTGGTCTGATGATTTCTATCTTTCTGGAGTCTACCATTGCCAGTCACACAGTATGTATATGTATTTGAGTATAATTGTATTTCTAGTGTCCAGATTGATCAGTAATATGAAAAATATAATAGGAACAGTGTGCACATTCCTTAGTAATACACCAGTTTTTTTTATCCCTTTGACAGGCGGCGGCGGCCTTGTTGTTCAGTCAGATGATCTATTGTGGGATGACTGTAGAAGTACAACCAGAGGAGATGTTACAGGCTTGTCTAGCAGTGTTCACGGATCTACAACAGGCATGTGTAAACTGCTGCATATTTATATTACATATACCATAAATTGAGTGATATTAAGTCTTATTGATGTCATATTCCATTTCTAAAAAGGAATGTTAAAAAAAATTAATAAAGATGGATCAGTTTCAAAAGTAATAAAAAATGAATTGATATTTTCTTCAGTTTGCACATCGGTAGTAATATGAATGATCTGACTGTTATTAAAGGGAAACAACTCTTATTTTCAGATTTGTGTAAGATGTCCATTTGACTATGGGGTGTTGGATGGACTCTTGTTACTTCTTTGTGAAATGTTGGCCCAGGTAAATCAGTCAGATTGCTTATTTTGCATGATTGTAAATTTCAATTGATTTCTTGTAATTAATCTTTAAACATGGAACTAATAGCATGACAAGGTAAATTGATTTCCAAAATTTTATGTACTTAATTCTTTATAGTCAGAAGGCCCGGTTGCCCAGCTATATATAGAAACAGGAATCTGGGGGACCCTGTGGCACAGGGTGGCCCAGGCTCTACAGGTCACTAACCCCGACACAGACGCCCCCATACATGACATCGAGATGGAGTGTGACGAACAGCAGGGGTTCCACGCCCCCGATTGGACCCTCGTATCCCCTCAGGGCCTCATGGCTGTTTTACAGTTAGCAGTCACTGTTTTCACCAAGGAGACTAACCAGTGTATCCCTAACTTAGCTGTACCTGACAGTATCATTCTACTCACTATTGTACATCTTATGCATAAAGAATTCCTGAGTTGTATGTACAAGGGGTAAGTTGTCAAACAAATAATGAAATAAAAGTTAAGGAAAACAGAGAAACCGACCTGATGAAAGCTTATACTGTAAACCAACATTTATTCGCATCGACTTTATTTTGCTATTTACCGGTTGTAAAGTTATTCGCGAAGATAAATTTTCGCGAGCAAGCCTCCTTTGGATCTTTTGATAATAGACCCAGAGACTTTTAGGACCAATTCATGGCGAGAAATATTCCCGATGACAATACTTTCGTGAACCTCGCAAAAATTTCTCGCATGCAAATAAAAGTTGGTTTACAGTTTGTCATAGATTTTTATACTATTAATTATGAGTAAAAATGTCTTGTGATAAATCAGATAGATCAATTCTTTGAGGTATTCAAGTTGAAATGTACATGAGAATACCTTACCATTCCATTTCCTTACTTACAGGTTCAGTAGTGACGGACCACAGTTAACTGTTGATATGATCCTAGAAGTCACTCAGCTCTGTTGTTTTCCATTCGCTGTTGACATTGCTGAGGATCTCCTTCTTGAAGTACAACAGTAAGAACAGAAACATGATTATGTTTCAGCATTTCGTTAATTAATTTAAAATTTTGCATTTCAGATTGGCATCAAATATATTGAGCACTTTTGTATAACATGAAAATCATCTCTTAGGAAGTTGTGTTTTTAATCACTTTTTTCCCTATGGAGATTGAAATAGAATATTTCTCCATTGTAGATGTCTGTATGAGACCTCTGTATTGCCTCGTATTTTCTATGCCTGCACTAAGTACCTTCAGTTAGATCAGCTGGAGACTGCTATAGGCCTGCTGGCTAGGCTGGTACTAGGAAACCAGATGTTTGTTGAACAGTTCGCTCAAGCTGTAGAAGATTTTAAGGTTTGATCATGCGCACGTCAGTTATATTTTATGCATAATCAACATGATTGTTTCAGAACCCAGAGTTGATATCTTTTTGTCGTGTAAAGAAGTTTTCCTATGACTGTTTTGAGGTTTATTTATTTAAGTCTACATTTATCCTTTTTATTCCATTTATTTTTTTCAATAACTGAAACATTCCATACTTTCCAGGCTGTACAATTTTTATCTAACTGTGTCCAGTTAAGCAGTCCTCTCTCTGTTATCTGTGATGTGATTTCCATGTGTGGACATCTTATAAGACTAGAACCAGAAAACCTCACCATAGTTAAAAGTGTCTTCCTAGGAATGAAAGGTAAACACATGTACTTAAAGTGGATTAATGCTTTCAGTAAATGTCGCATATTAAATAAACACTTCATTTTAATACCATATTTATATGTGTTCTTAAAAAAATCAATTAATTTGACCTCTATCTTTTAGTATTTGATACTTGATATTTGAAGATGTGTTTGTGAAACACTGATATCCCTGTATAGCAGCTCATGCATAGGAGAGAAAAAATTTAAAGTGCAAGTCAAACTATAAACATAAGGTCGATGTCAAGAAATCAAAATTGTTTGTTCCCAATTGAAACTCTCCCCAGAAGAAAAAAAACACATTTATATATAATATAAAAGCCATAGCACCACCTGGTCAGAAGTAATGACCTAAGTTCAAGTTATTTCAAAATTAGGTAAAAGATCAAAAGATCAAATTCCTCAGTACCCCAAATTAAAGACTTCTCTCAAGGAAAATGTGTGAATATGAAACCCATAGCACCAATTGTTCAAAAGGTATAGCCAAGGTTATAGTTTTTTTCAAAAGTAGGTCAAACTTCAAGGTCAAAGGATAATTTTGTTGGTAGTTGATGTTGGGTCTTATCACAAAAAGTATACCGAGTACTTGTGAATATGAAATCCCTATCTACAACCATTTAAATCTTATGCCCAACATTAATTTTCATAAGTAGGCCAAATTCAAAGATTAATGTCATGGGATTAAAAATGTTTGAACCCAAGGTAAAATCTTATCATAAGAAATACATTTAAACAGCCAAGATTAAAGTGTAGTATTTTTTGCAAAAAGTGGTTTAAACTAAAAGGACAAGGTCATAAGGCCAAATGATTTGTTTGGTATCCAAAGAAGGTTCTTGTCACACGAAATACCTATGTGAAATATTAATGACATAACTTTAACTAATCAAAAATTATGGCCAAGGAAAAAGTTCTTACAGACAAAGCAAAATCTATATGCCCATGAATCTTCATTTATGAGGGCATAAAAATAAATGCAATGCCATTGCTTTAATATGTATGATATGAATTTTCTATACATTCTTGTATTTAGATATTTCTGCATTATAAATGAAAAAGTAATTCCAATGAAGATCTTTTTAAGCTAAAACTGACAAATTGCTGTTTATAGGCGACTTTGAACCTTTACACATCATGCTTACTCATCATTCTGCTGCCGTGAGGTCCAGGATCTGTAGCCTGATAGGGAACCTCCTCAAACACAACAACTACTTCTACTCCACCCTCAAACAAAAGTAAGTCTCTATCTCCATCTCTACTCCACCCTCAAACAAAAGTAAGTATCATCATCTCTACTCCACCCTCAAACAAAAGTAAGTCTGTATCTCCATCTCTACTCCACCCTCAAACAAAAGTATGTATCATCATCCCTACTCCACCCTCAAACAAAAGTAAGTCTATGTCATCATGTCTACACACCAAGCTTACACATCACTTCTACCCCACCCTCAAACAAAAGTAAGAGCAGCAGGAAAACATTATATATTTCATTTTCATGATACATGTAGTTTTCTGACAGATAAAATGAATCAAAAACATATTTCTGTCAGATGGGTGCCTAATTTCCTTACAGATACATGTAGCTATAAGAAGACATGTGACTTAATCATCAAGCACTGCTGGTATTAAAAGAACAAAATTTTATTAGGAAAAGTTTATTTTAACCTTGATGATAGGTGACAAATATAAATACACCTTTGGAACCACCCAATAAGTCATTGAAAATGTGGAATTAGAGAGGAGGCTTATTGTTGCAAAGAGAAGCCAGTCTTTTAAAGATCAGTTTTTACTTGCTCAACTTACACTGGTTAAAAGACTGAGTTAGAAGTGAATTTAATGTTAACTTACTTAACCGTGATTTTTTTTTTTTCACAGGGAAAAAATATTTATTGCACTGTCAAAGTGTTTAAAAGATGAAGATCCCAATGTGAGAAAGGTAATGATTTCCAAACCCTAAACCTGTCAAAGTTAGTTCTCCATTAGCTTTACTGGACAAAGATTGAAAGAACTTATGCATGGTAAAAGATCTTTAGTGTCTAGTGCTTCAATCTACAGTAAAAAATGCATTACTGTATATGCTTGCTTTTAAGTTGTTTTTTGGGAGTTAGGCTTTGATGCAAAAGTCTTTGTCCAACTTATAGGCGCTTTATAGAGATTGGTATTTTAAAGAGCCTAACATTAAAACGCAACAAACTTCTAGGTTGGTATATATAGGATATCTTACACTGAGCAATTTTTCCCTGTGCATTGCAACTTTTACTTTCATTACAAATTGACTGATTTCCATCTTCTATACAATGTAAAGTATGACGCATTGTCTATTTATGTCCCAGGACATGTAATATTGGTCAGTTACCGGTTTCACTGTATCTGTGTACATGTATATTGAAAAGAAATAAAATGACTATTTCTTAGAAAAGAGTTATTCAATTAACATTATTAGATGTGTGGACATCAAGATAAATCATTTAGTGGAATTTTTCACTCATATGTGTTTGCCACCACTTGCCGGTGGAGAGCATCAAACTTTGTCAATACTCGGCACTCAGGGCTTTTGAGCAGGGAGGGATCTTTTTCGTGCCAGCACCTACTGCAACACGGGGCCTCGGTTTATATGGTCTCATCTGAAGAACCGGTCGCCGCGTCCCGCAGTGGGGTTCGAAACCTTGACCTAAGGATCAATTCCTTACTTCGTGACTCTAGAGCAGATGCTCTAACCACTGCGCCACGTGGCGACCAACATTATTAGATGTGTGAACATCAAGATAAATCATTTAGTGGTTATGATTTTAATTGTAATCAGGTACTTATTGGCTTAGAAACATCAAACTTTGTCAATTGATGCATCTTGGGTCTTGGAAGAACGTAAACCAAAAGTAGGTCACATGACCTACTTTTAAAAATTTAATTACTGTATGTAAATATCTCAGGTACTAATTAGGTAAGAATCTTCAAACTTTGTCAGTTCATACATTTTGGGTTTCCAGAATGTGTTAGTCCAAAAGTAGACCTCACTGTTATCTTTTTTGGAATTTCAAGGAAATATCCAAATATTTCAAATTTTAAGAGACTTAAAAAAAAAAAACATTGTCAGTTGAGGTATTTTAGGGTCTTGGAGTATGTAAACAAAAAGCGGGTCACTGTGACCTACTTTTAGAATTTAATGGCTATATCTGATTATTTTCACACTTTGTCAGTTGATTCATCTTGAGTGTTTTGACTAAAATGTAAGTCATGGTGACCTACTTTTTGGAATTTCAAGGCTTTATCTAAATATAAAGGAAATTGAAATGATTGGTTGTACAATTTATCAGAAAAGGGATTCAAGTCCTTTGGGCCTTTTGTATGGTGATGTCTTTTTATGAGTGAAAACCTCTCCAATGGGATGAAAAACAACATACAATCAATCAATCAATCAATCAAACCACTTGTTAACCTTGGGCAAATTTTTTTTTTTACAATTTATTGAATTGAGTTTATACCATGAACTTACTTTGAATTTGTACATGTATATAACACCACAAAATATGTGTTAAATAGCAATCACCTAGTTGTCTCATAAAATCCTATCATAATTCAAATTACACCCAATTCTTGGTCATTAACTATTATCAGTTATTTAAATCTGGCCTTGGATACAAGGTCATGTGTCAAAACTAAGAAAATGCCAGTGAAAGTTTGGGACATTAAAAAAAACACTCCCTGTGTTTCAACAGCTGAACACTTGAATGAGTTTTTAAAAATAGTGGGAAAAAAATTAAGGGAAGAATTGAAACTGGCCCCTTGTGGGAAGTAGCCAGTGATTAATGTTGGCCATATCAGCAGGTTTGACTATATGATAAATGAGGTTGTGTGATGAAAAATGCCAATTTCCTTCCATCTGTATACCTGTAAACAATTTACAAAATGCTCCTCCTCCTAAATTTTGGTTTTAACATAACAATACATGACTACTTTTAGATTCAAACTTCTAATGCAATAATTACTAAAGTTTTTGGTTAAAATTTCTCAAAACACCTTCTCCTTCAGTTTTAGTCTGATTCTAGTAAAACTTAAAACAGAAATAGATTATATTAAATATTATATTACTAATATCGATTTTGATTTGTGATGTTGCCATAGTTATCAAAAATAAAAATTCTGTAGAATTCCTTTAAAATACTACTTTCCCTATTGTTTTGGTTTGATTTCAATAACATTTTGTACACAAATAAACAGAGTTCTTGAAATCTTTCTGTCATGTTGGCAAGACCGATAAAAACAACACAGGACCGATTACTTTCTGTATCTTGAAATCATTATGGCTTCTTCAATAAACACAAGTGCCAAACTTTGATTGATATACTGTTAAAACAAGTTTGTTGAAGGCGATAAGGTAAGGCAGGTGAGAAAATCAAACTAGATTAAAAACAAATGAAGAAAATCAACCCCCACGAGAATTCAACAAAACCTGTTATATGACGATCAACTTGGCATGAAGTATGCTTCAGTGCACTCACCTGAGCCTTCTAAGTGAGCTTTTCTGATCAAAATTTGTTTGTCTGTCATCGTCGTCGGCGTAAACTTTTCATCTTCTTCTCAAGAACCACTGGGCCAATTTCAACCAAACATGCCACAAAGTATCTTTAGGTGAAGGGGATTCAAGTTTGTTAAAATGAAGGGCCACACCCTCAAGAACTCTGCAAATAAACTTCAATAAGTTAAGAATTCCTTTCATTGATATTGATAAATGGATTTGCCATGGTTACTATAGCGATATCTAATGAAATTCTTATAAAATGATACATATCTTACAGATAAACTCATATTGCAATTAAATTTGACAAAGAAAAGTAATAAAGCAAGGGCTTACTATTCTCTTTATTGTTATAGTCATGTCAAAGTGCTACCTTTCTCTTAATTCCCTCGCTGTATATGGTGCAAACCAGTAGAGCTACAGTCGAGTCAGAGACTATTGGTTTTAGAACTAAAAATTCTTCAACAACATACATGTATTTAATTTGACTTTTTTCAAAGATTTTACATATTAACCTAGTAAAATCAGGAAATTTGTATTTTTGTTAATCCTAAATGAATCACTCTGTAGAAGTGATTATGATTTTTTTAAGGAACAAATTTTTACTTCAGATCCCAAGACAGTATTTGTTTTTTCTAGGGAGCCACTTATGCTATTGGCAATGCTGCATTCCACTCATCAGAGCTGTACATGAAGCTGAAGCCAGTGATTCCAACATTGGTGGAGTTGCTACGGGATCCTATGGCCAAAACTAGGTCAAATGCTGCCAGTAAGTACCGAGAACTAGGTCAATAGATAATGGCCAAATCTAGGGCAAATGCTGCCAATAAGTCCTGAAAACTAGGTAAATAGATAATGGCCAAAACTAGGTCAAATGCTGCCAGTAAGTACCGAAAACTAGGTCAATAGATAATGGCCAAAACTAGGTCAAATTCTGCCTGTAAGTACTGAAAACTAGGTCAAAAGATAATGGCCAAAACTAGGTCAAATGCTGCCAGTAAGTACCGAGAACTAGGTCAATAGATAATGGCCAAATCTAGGGCAAATGCTGCCAGTAAGTCCTGAAAACTAGGTAAATAGATAATGGCCAAAACTAGGTCAAATGCTGCCAGTAAGTACTGAAAACTAGGTCAATAGATAATGGCCAAAACTAGGTCAAATGCTGCCAGTGAGTACTGAAAACTAGGTCAATAGATAATGGCCAAATCTAGGGCAAATGCAGCCAGTAATTCCTGAAAACTAGGTAAATAGATAATGGCCAAAACTAGGGCAAATGCTGCCAGTAAGTACTGAAAAGTAGGTCAAAAGATAATGGCCAAACTAGGCCAAATGCTACCAGTAAGTACTAAAAACTAGGTCAACGAATGCACTGAATTTTGTCCAAGACTAATGATATACATGTGCTATGATTTATTCATTATAATTTTTCATAAGTAAAATCCTCTATCCTGCTTTCACTATACCAAAAAGAACTACCTGAAGAATGTCGGTGACAAAAATTCAAAATGTCAGAAACTAAAAATGTTGAAAATTAAAAGTTGAAAATTTCAAAAAATTACAGGAATGAAATGCCGAAGTTCTTGGATTTATAAGTAATAAACTTCATAATTATACTGAACTGAAAAGAAACTTGAATTAGAAAAATTCAGTTTGTTCTTTAACCACAATGAGGGAAACATGTTCTGCTAAAGATTGCAAAATGGATAGGAGACCTTGAGTACTGATATACTAAGCTTTTAAAATTGATTCTGTACTTTGAATATACTCTCCTTCATATTTGGTTAACCAGGGAAGAACAGCCACAATAATTCTTTAGTTAACATAAAATATACATGTAGCAAATTAAATAAATGTTGCTGTGGATCTATGGGCCTCTTACATAAGTATGTGTATATTTATTAATAAATTCATTACCTGCAATATTTAAAAGTTTGAAAATTGAATTTTAATCTCTCCTCCCACTTGTCATTAGTACGTACAGCTGTACTAAAATATAATTGTACATGTATTACCATGATGCATTTTTTTTGTTTCACAGGTGCCTGTGGCAATTTTGGAATTCATTCCAATGTTCTGGTGTCTGATTTGAAGAAATCCAAAGTTGTTGTCAGGTAAAATAATTTCCAGATTAATAAAAGTGCTTTTTTACACTCAAACTTATACTTTCTCCTTAGATTGCAAGTGTAATTGTAGAGGACATACAGAGGTCATCCTGAAGTATAGCATTATCTTTTAGAGTGAAGCACTGATTTGCTATGTATTGTATTCATTTAAGTCAAAGCAATATTTCTTATATGGCTAATTAGTCAGTCTGACTGTAAGCCAAAATATTCATATTTTTAAACTTAATGCCTTACATGTATAACTGAAGAGTTAACACACATAATAAAAGTAGAATATCCAAGTTCAGCTGTCTAAGTATATAGTTTTATTACACTTTCCTAATCTTGATATTAGTGGACACTTGCATGTATTGTGCTAGTCCCAAAGCACAGCCTGACTAGCTCAAATAAAGTACCAGCCTAAAAAAGTACCTAAACTGATTAAAATGTTGATAAGTCTGACATTAGATGCATTAATTACATAGGCGTAGTACTAGCCCCCCCACTTTCAGATCTGGGGGGGGCAAGAGTATGTCTGTGCCCCCCCCACTTTTTAATGAAGAACAAAATAACAGCTATTTTGAATTAATATCAATATATAGTTGTGTAGAAAAATTGGAATTGAAGGTAACTTGCCTTTGAAAAAAAAGTTGGCCACTGTCCCCCCCCCCCCCCCCCCCCCCCCCCCCGAAATATGATTTTCGTCTTTGGGCAATTTTCATTTTTTTTTTTTTTTGCTTGTCAAAGAATTTCTGAACTTGAGCCCCCCCACTTTTAAGTTTGTGACTACGCTTCTGATTACTTAAGCTTTTTAAATGTCATGTCTGATCTCTGCCCATATCTACAGTAAAGCTCGTTTAGTACGAACACGGATATAGCGAATTCACAGATATAGCGAAGTTTTCCTGGGTCCCCAGCAAAATTGTTAACAAATCTTTGTAAAATTTTACGGATATAACGAACTCTGATATAGCGAATTTACGGATATAGTGAACTGATTTTGAGTCCCGTTGATGTTAAATATAATGAAATTTACATCTTTTATAACAAACTTTCAAAGATTTCAAAATTTGATAAATTAAACTGACTTTATTTTCTTTAAGTATTTGTATATAAAATTCAATTCATAATGAAACTTTAGTTATCAAAGGTATGTTTTGTAATATTTGCTTCCCTAACATATTTGGTAGAAACACGAAGGAAAACATGCACAATGCGAATTCACTATATATGGTTGTACGAATTCGTTATACGGATATAACGAATTACGGATATAGCGAATTAAATTCACAGATCCGCAGGACTTCGCTATAACCGAGTTTTACTGAACTTGAATTTTCAAAAGTTTGTATAAATCAATGGAAACATATGCCTATGTTCTTAGCTTGAAGTTGGGTATTAAAATCTTTGATTTTAATTTTGGATTCTAGGTTATTAGACTTAGCCTGCCATGAGCAGCAACAGAGTGTTCAGATTAGTGCAATACTGGCCCTGAGGAGTCTCACCAAGCTGGACGATCTGAGGAAGGTGAGACAATACAAGATATTGATAAAGGGGATTATCTCGTCATCTCAAGCCACGGTTCAGAGTCCGCTTATAGCTATTTCCAAACCGTGGCTGCTTGAAATCTTGAATATTTACGACTGTATGCTGTGATGTCATGTTCAGCCAATGACAGTATTTGTTTTCGTTGCAATTGAAATCAACATGCAACTGACTGGCATCATCAGTTTACAACAATATTTTGTAAACTTAGATTGGGTATTGAATGGTCACATCAAAGTTCATTTTCCGACTATGCTTTACTCGCATTGGTCAATATTTTAATGAGCTACAAAATATTCTCTTCTCATTCAACCATGGCCAGAATGGGAGAGGATTGTACATTTTAGCCATGGTTTGCAACCATGGGATTATCTATAGATTAAGTTCATTGTATGATAAATAATGTCTCATTACCATAATCTGGAAATTTTTACTGTATATGAATTTTTAGCAAATTTGTGCGTGCATTGCATTCGCAAAAATATTTTTCTTAAAAATAAATCAACATGTAAAGAATTTTTTTTCTGAAAGTTGGTGTCTATTTCTAACTCGGTGAATAGGCGTCGTAAGCACTGGTCATTTTAAAAAAAGCTAATTACCCATGCGAGTAAATTGTCCTCATTATATGCAATATCGTCTGATGGTTTCACAAGCTTAGATGGTATGTCCTTTTTAATTATTTTGCCAAGAAATAGAGACCAGTTATTTTATCTAACCAGGTATCAACATGAGCGATAACTTGAACTCAGTGCATTTACTAGAGAGTTCCAAATGTAAACTGTTATATTTTTGTCTTTATTTGGATTATAAATTAGGTAAAAAGGCTTAAACAACCTTTAAAAGGTTTGTTATTATTAATTTAGAAGTTATGTTCAGTGCAAATCCTTTTGTATTTTTATCTTCAAAATTGTTTTGGAGCGATCCTGCAATTTCTTGCCACGTTGCAAGTATATTGGTGGTATTCTAATTGTACATTTTATTTTGAAAAATAAACTGATATGAAAATCTTAAGGTCAAGATCTAGTAAATGAAAGGTGCCTACATGCAGATTTATCAAACTTGAGAAATAAATTCCTTTATTGATGCTTTACAACTTTAGCTTGGTCAAATAAGGTGTTTCGGGGCATAATTTATAGGTAAACAAGATGAAAAACTGTATTTTAAACTGTCATTTTCAATGAAAAATTAAGAAAACCAGTCATGAATATGGGAGTTTTTTCGTATTCGGCAAAGGAAATGTATCCAGATTGCCTACAGTCTCTCAGAAAATGGTAATTAATATGTTCTTGGCCTCTTCTTTAAATCAATATCAAATTTTATATAGGTATCCGGTTTACTTTTCATATGATTTCAAATTGAATGACATGAAAATACCCTATTTTCTACATAATTCTGCTAAAGCTGTTAAGTACGGGAAAAAGAAAGTTGAAACTGATTATGACGTCATAATGGATCTAGCACCAAAAAATTAGTCTCAAGTTATTTACTAGATCTTGACCTTAAGTGATTTTTAGCTCACCTGAGCCGAAGGCTCAAGTGAGCTTTTCTGATCACATTTTGTCCGTCGTCCGTCCGTCTGTCCGTCCGTCCGTCTGTCTGTCTGTCCGTCTGTAAACTTTTCACATTTTCGACTTCTTCTCAAGAACCACTGGGCCAATTTTGACCAAACTTGGTACAAAGCATCCTTGGGTAAAGGGAAATTTAAATTGTTAAACTGAAGGGACATTTCCCCTCGCAAGAGGAGATAATCAAGAAAAGACAAAAATAGGGTGGGGTCATTAAAAAATCTTCTTCTCAAGAACCACTGGGCCAGTAAAGCTGAAACTTATGTGGAAGCATCCTGGGGTAGTGTAGATTCTAAATTTTTCAAATCATGACCCCCAGGGGAAGGGCGGGGCCACAATGGGGAATCAAAGTTTTATATAGAAATATATAGGAAAAATCTTTGAAAATCTTCTTCTCAAGAACCACTGGGCCAGAAAAGCTGAAACTTATATGGAAGCATCCTGGTATAGTGTAGATTCTAAATTGTTCAAATCATGACCCCCGGGGGGAAGGGTGGGACCACAATGGGGAATCAAAGTTTTACATAGAAATATATAGGAAAAATCTTTGAAAATCTTCTTCTCAAGAACCACAGAAAAGCTAAAACTTATGTGGAAGCATCCTGGTATAATGTAGATTCTAAATTGTTCAAATAATGACCCCCGGGGGATGGGTGGGGCCACAATGGGGAATCAAAGTTTTATATAGAAATATATAGGACAAATCTTTGAAAATCTTCTTCTCAAGAACCACTGGGCCAGAAAAGCTGAAACTTATGTGGAAGCATCCTGGTATAGTGTAGATTCTAAATTGTTCAAATCATGACCCCCGGGGGGAAGGGTGGGACCACAATGGGGAATCAAAGTTTTACATAGAAATATATAGGAAAAATCTTTGAAAATCTTCTTCTCAAGAACCACTGGGCCAGAAAAGCTAAAACTTATGTGGAAGCATCCTGGTATAATGTAGATTCTAAATTGTTCAAATAATGACCCCCGGGGGATGGGTGGGGCCACAATGGGGAATCAAAGTTTTATATAGAAATATATAGGACAAATCTTTGAAAATCTTCTTCTCAAGAACCACTGGGCCAGAAAAGCTGAAACTTATGTGGAAGCATCCTGGTATAGTGTAGATTCTAAATTGTTCAAATAATGACACCCGGGGGAAGGGCGGGGCCACAATGGGGAATCAAAGTTTTATATAGAAATATATAGGAAAAATCTTTGAAAATTTTCTTCTCAAGAACCACTGGGCCAGAAAAAGTGAAGCTTATGTGGAAGCATTCTGGGGTAGTGTAGATTCTAAATTGTAGGAATCATGACCCCCGGGGGAAGGGCGGGGCCATTATAGGGAATCAAAGTTTTACATAGAAATATATAGGAAAAATCTTTGAAAATCTTCTTCTCAGGAACCACTGGGCCAAAAAAGCTGAAACATATGTGCCCATGGAAGGATCATGGGGTAGTGTAGATTTCAAAATGTCTAAATTATGATCAGTGGGGTAGGGTGGGGATACATTATGTATAACAAGGGTGAAATCTGGTAAAGAACAGAATGGTCAAAGCTTCTCAGGTGAGCGATGTGGCCCATGGGCCTCTTGTTATTTTTACCGCCAGTAACAATTCGCAAAATTTTGAAGCGTAAAAATTAATCAACAACTTTTTGACCCAAATTCGCAAAAATAAATCAACATAAAAATTTCCAGATTTACAGTATATATATTCTCAAAAAATGCATCTTTTTACAGAATTTGAGGTTATGCTAGAAGGATCTTGTGAAAAAATTTAATAGAATTTTAAGTTACAATTGTAATTAATTAATTCTTTAAAGTTATTTTTGTAATCTCTTCTTATTTAAAAAAAAATATATTTGGTACGCATTCAGAAACAAATTAAGGCTGCTCTATACAAGATCCTTCTGTTTAGTTCATTGCTTCATAAGATATTTTTATGGTTATCCACATTTAGAACACATTTTGAAAAAAATGCCTTTGAAAATACAACATGACAAATATCAATAATCCATTCAGGAATGAGTATATCCACCTATGAAAACTGATTAAGACTGTTTTAATGATTTTACACAAAATTTATACAAATTGAATTGCCTTTGTTACATGTATGACTTACTAAATGTAACATTATGCTCTGTTTATTCGCATTTTGTCATTAAGACTACAGTAAAACACGTTTAGTACGAACACGGATATAGCGAATTCACGGATATAACGAAGTTTAACTGGGTCCCCGGCAAAATTCTTTACAAATCTTTGTAAAATTTTACGGTTATAACGAACTCTGATATAACGAATTTACGGATATAGCGAACTGATTTTGAGTCCCGTTGAGGTTAAATATAATGAATTTTACATCTTTTATAACGAACTTTCAAAGATTTCAAAATTTGAATAATTGAACTGACTTTATGTTCTCTCAGAATTTGTATATAAAATTCAATTCATAATAAAACCTTAGTTATCGAAGGTATGTTTTGTAATATTTGCTTCCCTAACATATTTGATAGTAACACTTGAAGGAAAACATGCATATTGCGAATTCGTTATATATGGTTATACTAATTCGTTATACGGATATAACGAATTACGGATATAGCGAATTAAATTCACAGGTCCCCAGGACTTCGCTATAACCGTGTTTTACTGTATTCAAAATTCACAATTTACAAGGAAAAAGTTGTGCAATTATTCCTTTGCAATTACTATTTTTAGCTGCATGTGAACATTATTGCAATTTGATAAAGCTGTTGCTATACAGTTGAACTTATCTTGAATACTGATATCTCAAATATCATGCATAATGCAGTTGATGTCCAAATCATTCTGTACATACTGTAGATAAGTTTTTATTCACGAGAACTTTAAATAAGATTTTATTTACGAGAACTTTATTTTTGCATAAATACATGAATGCAAAAATTTAATACTCGTATATAATATTATTCCTGAAGATAATATAAAGCAGTAACCACAATTCACGAAAATTTTGTCTCGCCTATCAATAGTCAATGACTATCTCCTTCGAAATAGGTGTCAAGAAAATTTATTGATATACAGTATTTTACACTCAATATCTTGGATTCTTTTTTATCTAAAAGTACTATCTAATTATGCCCCCCTTCTAAGAAGGAAGGGCATATTGCTTTGCTGCTGTCTGTCGGTCAGTCTGTCTGTCTGTTGGTTCATTTAGATTCCGTTCATTTCTTCACAACCTTCGAACATACTGAAATGAAATTTAGTTTACAGATTTATCAGATGAATATCTAGGACAAGATCTGTTTTGGGTATGATCACGACATTTTTGACAGAGTTATGCCCCTTGGACTTAGAAAATTCCAATTATTTGCAGTTTCCGTCCATTTTCTTCGCAGAAGTTGCACATATTGAAATGAAATTTGATATGCAGATTTATCAGCTGAATATCTAAGTCAAGATCTCTATTGGGTAGGATTGTACCATTTTTGACAGAGTTATGCCCCTTGGACTTCGAAAAATTCCAATTATTTGCAATTATTTTTCACTCATTTTCTTCTCAATTGTTGCACATAATGAAATGAAATTTGGTATACAGATTTATGAGCTAAATATCTAGGCCAAGTTCTGTTTTGCGTACATCACACCATTTTTGAAAGAGTTATGCCCCTTGGACTTGGAAAAATTCAAATTTGGGGGAGGGGGGCATAAGCGTTTTACAAACATCTCTTGTTTTTGTAGGAGATGATTACCCAAAATGCCATAGACAAATTGAACAACGTTACTGTGGCCAACACACCGCGCCCTTCGTCCTCCATTATGTCACACTCTCACCTGGTACAAGTCAACAGAAGTGTCCACAGCAGTCACGGCCAGGGTAACGCCACCGTACACACACACTGTAGCAAGCTCGTCAAAGTATTACAAGGAAAAACATGATGCTACAAACCTGAAAGTAAGCTCGTCAAAGTTTTACAAGGCAAAACATGATCTTACACACCTGACAGTGAAAGAAACTTGCTGGTCTAGCTGCGAGGCCAAAAATATGTGATCTCAAGCATCGAGCAAACTGTTTGGAATTTATTTCTGGGAATATATATATACCAGATTTACAAATCTGTCTACAGTTAGAAATACAAGTGAATGAACTACTATTTAGGTATTATGGGAAATTTAAAAGTTTATTTATAGTCCATTATTCTTGCAGTTCAAGGCAATGGAAGAATAATTACATGCCAGTTATACCCATAATATGTTCTGGTCCAAGGAGCAGATGAAAACCAGTTCTGCATAGCTTGCCTAGCTTGTAATTAATATATTGAGTTTGCCAATTTTATTCAGGCAAATCTTGAGTGATGTAAAAAAAAAACTGGAGATCTTGATAAGAGAAATCTGAAGAATTGAACAGGTTGTCTAAAAAATGATGGAAATTATATTTATTGAAATGATTTCAAATTATAAGTGCTGATGCAACATGTGCCAACAACTCATCTACTGGTCATATTCAAGGAGATCATTTTCAGGAAGCACTTTAACCAGGTCATTGTGACTTTCATGTGAACATTTGCATGGCCACCCTGGGTATTGATCTCACATTCCCAATCATCTCTCTGTTTAACATTCAACTGTGATCAGAGTCAGGCATTCATAACAATACTATCATCGTCTTACAAACTGTGGAACAAGTTCTCATATCTTTGATTGTGTTTTGTGTCTTTAAACATCAACTACTTTGTTCCAATTTATCTTTATCATCTGAGTGATTTATGCATCACTTGTTGTAAGGATTATTTCTTTGTTATGTGTTTGCATATTCTACACTTTTCATTGAGTACTTTTATATAGAATGCCGTCCAAATCTATGACTTGAATAAATCAATATGTATGAATTTCACTTTTTTTTTATAGGCAACTATTTTGTCTAAATGTAGGGGTAGAGCCTTTTTAAAGGTTTGACAGAGATTTCTATTTTTAGTGGCAATGATAACACCATTCAGTAAATGAAAAAAATATCAATAATCAATTACTCTACTTGTGGATAAAGTTTCTTTTTTAAGTTCAGTTGAAAAACGTCATAGAAGTTTCTAAGAAATTTTATCTTTGATACCCATAGATAATTAATTCATGAATTTATGATTTCACAAAAACCAATAATTATAAACTATTATATATGTATGTATCAAAAAGCCTTTTCAATAAGCATGTTTGCAAAGTGTGTCCTTATTTTCTGCTTTAAAAGTTGCAGGCTAGTGTGACAGACACATGACTAGCTAGGTTAATCCTTAGTGTTTCTTTGCTTAACATGTGATACAAAAATGGGGATGTTTGGATAAAATGCGGATGAAACATCATTTATGAAGATTACATGAGCTTGAGTTTGTTCCCTTTGCCCAAGGGGGATATGAACAACACCGACATGCAATAATTATTGTGCGTTTTGTTCAGAGTCGGCTATGTTTATGGCTTTAGGGGATCTTTCGATAATCAAAAAATTCTATTTTTCAAATTATTTACTTATTTGTATAAAACTTACATTCATAATTTTAGAGCAAGTAAACCTTCGTTTCATTAACAACTGGCTCTGAAATCAATTTGAAATCAAAGTACTCAGAAGTACAGAGAGCCGGGCTCATTTACAGAGTAGAATGGATTTTAAAGTTACATGAATCATGTTTATATTCTGATGAAAAAATTATTTTAAAACTATCAATATAAATGATAAGACACTGACAGTGAGTTTTTCAATCGTAATACCACGGTCCGATTTTGTCAGAATCAGAATTAATCTGGTACCGCAGCTGAATGTAAAGAAACAGGCCATTCTGGTTCCCTCTCCTGCTTTACCTCGTATTTGTAGAGAACTACGGTAACACTGATTATCAAAAATCCTTATGCTAATGAACTATGTTCTTTGACTTATGAAGTTTTCAAAGTCATTACTACTAATGTTTATTTTATATAGATAAAACTTCGTTTTATTTTTGTTGCTTTATTTGGCGTTTGTATTATCTCAAAAAGCGGTTGAGAGTAAGAACTATTTTTTTGCACGTAACTTTAAAATGGCGACTATGGGGTCAACATCCTGCCTTGAACAGGATCACATAAGCCGGCAATTGCTCTTTGAGCAATAAGCCCGGCTAAAAAGCCTATCATATTATAGAATGATACAATTATTTAAAAGAATCATAGATATACAATGTACAGGAAATTATTATAGAAACTGGGTGTAAGGATCGCAAAAATTGAACTATTTACATGTATTTGGCAGCGTTCCAAATACAGTTTATACCACACAAGCGACTACTTTTTTGGACTTTGAAGTTAAATTTCACTGATATTCTTTGAATGTTTGCACATGCACATCTTGTTTCAGCGTGCGTCCCTTTCATTTTTATGCAATGCCATAAAACAAACAATAAAAGGCTGACATCGAGCAAACTGTTTAGAATTTATAAAATGTGCTTCTAGATACGCAATTTTACAAATAGAATTTACTAAATAATTTCTTTGGAAAAAGAAATTAATGTCTGAAATGCGTGGATTTTTCTGTGTATTTGAGTCTCCGGTACATCTTTAATTACACTATCCTTGGATTATATTGATTCTGCTAACATTTAATTACTACAGAAACGTATATCTCCGAAAAGGAATTCCATCCGCTTTCCTAACAATGCCTGAAGATTAATCGTAGATTTACTGCCAAAAGAAGTGAAATTAGAACCAATTACTGAAAAACGATTATTTGTCCAATTTTTAAGAAGCGCGGTTTCTTCCTGTAGCAAACAATTAACACTTCCTGCGAGCAGACGACTAACCAACCCGATAGGAAGGACCTGGTACAAACGACTCGCAGACGACTGATGAGCGCGCGAAACAACGCAGAGAAGACTGCCTCAGAAAAAGGTCTTGAGTCTAAGTTTTCTTCTAAAAAGAGCTATTAATCATAGCCAGGATGTAATTAACGTTCAACATAAAGGAAAATTACAATAAAAACATCTTTATCAGCTCGGGATCGAGTGCCGATAACAACCTAACGATATCTGCCGGGTCATGTTCAATTTTCCGCTGTCCAAAGTTTATTACTCGCAATTTAACGTAAATCACAAGCAGTTGTCGCATATTAGACCATTTATTGGAGACATTGAAGGGGATTTAATGATACATTGAATCTTTAATAATGAAAAACGTAAAATTTGTAACAAGAGATAGACCCCTTTTCGACGTTATTGCAAAACCATTGAAGCAATGTCTTATTTGACAACGGAAGGCTTCCGATATCTTTTCACTAATCATTTTTATTACTCAGGTAAATGAAGATAGAAATTAATTACTTTCTAAATGATTTTTATTCGAGGATAAGAAGAATATTTAGTCTTTTATAAACAGCAGTTATTAAAATCAGACCCTGAGGATCACTGTGCTTGGATGTTTCACATCGTACTCGGCGATGCTGATTACCAAGACACTAGACAATATTTTTTTTAATAAAACATGAAAACGCCTAACTAACATGAAAAACATGATGTGTTTATGAAACACTGATGCACCCGTTTGACAACTTTTGGCAAGTTGAGGTTTCTCAAATACAAGTCAAACTGCATCGTCAATGGGTAACAACATTTAATGGATAAAAAAATATTACCCATTCATTGCCGAGGATAAAGTTTTCAAAAGTAGGTTAAACTCCAAGGTCAAGGGAAAAAAGGACAAAATTGTAGGTATCCTAAGGAAAGCCTTATCACTCCAAAACACCTGTGAAATATTATGACTCTATTGCTAAATGTTTTGTCCAATGTTATTTTTTAAAGTGGGTCAATCGCAAAGGTCAAGGTCAAAAATATTTATATCTATAAAAAAGCCTTTTCTCAATAAATAAACATGTTAAGTATGAAAAACCCCAACATAAAAAGTTATGGTCAACGTTAAAGTTGGGTAACTTTTTGCAAAATTGGGTCAAACTCCAAGGTCAAGGGCAAAAGATCAAATATTTGGTACCCAAAGAAAAGTCTTTTCACAAGGAATACGCATTTGATATATGTTGATAGGCATTGCTTCAACCAATCAAAAGTTATTGCAATATTAATGTTTTTGTGGACAAACATATAAACAGACAGATGGACGCACAGGGCAAAAACTATAATACCCCGAATCTTAGATTTCGGGGGTATTAAAAACAATGAGATAAATTTACTTTCCAAAGAGAAAATTTAAAATTCTAAACATATATTAACAAACAAACTACACACACCATGTTTGAATAGTTGAGAACAATTTATGACCGGTAGAATTCGCGAACGCCGCATTGCATTCTATACATTACTCGATGTAATGGATTAACTTCTAGATATCTGTGTATTCATCTATTCTCCAACCGAACCGAACACCCGACAATTTTATTGGTCATAGAAAAAGAAATTTTGCACACAATCTGATTTTTAGCTCTACTGGTCAGAGACCAGAAGAGCTTATGCGATAGTAAGGTGTCCGTCGTCCGTCCGTCTGTCTGTCTAGCTGTCCGTGTGTCTGTAAACAATTTTTCAAAACGCTACTACTCCTACAGTTTTGGTTAGATTTTAATATAACTTGGCAAACAAGAAGACTACACTAAGATACATAAAATAGTGCATCGGATTTTGATTTCGATGAACGGTGTTGCCATGGTTACTAAAAATAGAATTTTCTGTGAAATTCCTTTAAATCGCTACTCCTTTTACAGTTTTGGTCTTATTTCAGTATTACATGGCATACAAGTAGACTACACTAAGATACATAAGATTGTGCATCGGATTTTGATTTCGATGAACGGTGTTGCCATGGTTACTAAAAATAGAAATTTCTGTGAAATTCCTTTAAAATGCTGTTCTTTCTACAGTTTTGATCTGATTTCAGTATAATTTGGCACACAAGTAGACTACACTAAGATACATAAAATAGTGCATCGGTTTTTGATTTTGATGAACGGTGTTGCCATGGTTACTAAAAATAGAATTTTCTGTGAAATTCCTTTAAAACGCTACTCCTCCTACAATTTTGGTCTGATTTCAATATAACTTGGCACACAAGTAGACTACACTAAGGTTCATAAAATAGTGCATGGGTTTTTGATTTCGATGAACAGTGTTGCCATTGTTACTAAAAATAGAAATATCTGTGAAATTCCTTTAAAATGCTACTCCTTCTACAGTTTTGGTCTGATGGCAATGGCTTCTTTTCTCATCCTTTGTTATAAGTACAAACCAGTAGAGCTACAGTCTCGACAGAGACTTCTGGTTATATAGGTTTTCAAAATATTATCGGGGTTCAAATCTGGCTGCAAATGACCAAAGTCGATAAAAAGTAACAACTGTTCCTTTACCAAGCGTTCGGCACTCAGAAACGGTTGAGGGACAAGGACTGAAAAGTAATTTGTTCTTATATGTTCATTTTTTTTAGTTGTAGTTTTAGATAATTTGAAATTTGAAAAAAGACGGTGTTACATTGTAAGTGAAAATCATTTTCTGAGGAAATATGAGACAAGATTGGTCAAAGTGTAGACTCTCCTCGGAACCTACATTGTTCTAACTAAATATGAAAAGTACAAACAAAAATTGAACGATGAAGTAATAATTCCAAAAAGTATCAATCGTGCTGAACTGATGTGTTAAAAAGGAATTTGTCTAAAAATGATAGAGGGCTTTATTAAATCGTTTCTATTTCTGCCAAGTTTCTTCTTTATTCATATTCCAAAGCAAGTGTATGTATTTTGTATATCAATGATTACACGATGTTAATACGTATTACTTAAGCCATCTATGCTACATAATTTATAGTTAGATATTGTTGAATAATATAAGTTTGCGTTCATCCGATTACCATCGTTTTACTACAACATATCTGTAATTTTACCCGTCAATCTTCTTATTTCCTTTTCTTAGGAAAGACCCATAAATATCGTTCTCACATGTAACTAAGCATCACACTTTACATGAATGTATCATCGTGACTTTGACATTAGTACCACTATCAAGAAATCACATTTTATTCCTTATGCTACCTTTTTTATTTTCATCTATTGAGAATCATATAAATTACATGCAATGCATATTCATTAATAATTAAATGTATATTTAAAAACGACGTCGACAAAATATCCCTTTGAACTAAGACAATATTTAAGGAAGAAAGACTGATTCTATAGTACCTTTTCTGTTCTTCATTCTTTCCCCTTTTCCATTCCCCCATCGTCTCCTATTTTTCATTTCTTATCCCTCCTACTCCTGTATTAACCCAGATATTTGGAAATGGTCAATTATTTTTAGTAATTTGAGGTATGATCTGTTCTGGAGCGTGTTTGGATGTTGTCCATCTTTTGTGACCAGTGCACAGAGCTTATGTCCTTATGTTAATGAATATTGTCTTTAATAATAATAATAATCTTAATGTAAAAACAATAGTCTAGTAGTATACATCCGAAGATGCAACATTTCTGCAATTTTGATCTGATAGGACTTGCAGTAACCAGCGAATAGACTTATCAAAAAAAAACTTTAATCGAGACAGTCATCCTGAGAATGTACATTGTAATTCTAATTCAGCATCTGAAGAATTTTTAGAGTGTTCATACCATGAGTTTCTTTATGCAAGTTTGGTCAACATAGGGCTTATTGTTGCTTTAGAACGAACCTGCTTCAAAGACTTTAACCTGTTTGGAGCAGGTTCGTTCTAAAGCAACTATAAGCCCTTAAACTTGCATGGATGATACATCTAAGGATGCACACTAATGGACTTGCTTCGGATGCTGGATCTGACATACATTTTCCAATTCATGGACCAGGTTAAAGTTCTGGGTGCAAGTCTATTATTAAGAAACTTTAACCTGTTCACTCATCCAAAAAAATGAGAGTAAGATCCAGCACCCAAAGAAAGTTCTTAAGTGTGCATCCTTAGATTATCATGTATGTAAATTTTTTCAACACAGAGCTTATAGCTACTTTAGAATGACTGACTTACTTATCCTCTTCGTCCCCTATGGGACATAAGGCTTCAACGAGCTGACAGCTTCTTCCTCTGTCCTTCGCCGTATGTGATGTCTTTCCCCACGAGTAGTCAATTTCCTCTATCTCAGATGTTATGGTTCTTCTCCATGTTGTTTGTGGTCTAATCGCTACCTTTTTCCAGATAATGTCCGATTTAGAGCTATTTTAGGTATTCTACTCTGGGGCATTCTCTTCACATGTCCCAGCCACCTCAATGTTTGTTTGATTTCAGCTGGTATTCTCCTACGAACTTTTCTTGTGCAGGTCTCTGTTAGAGATCTTGTTCGGCCAAAAGATACGGTGGATTTTTCAAAGACAGTTGTTGTGGTATGCCTTTACTATTCGCATATCTCTGTCAACAACAAGCCAGCATTCAGACCCATAAAGGGGAACTGATTTAACATTGATTTTACAAATTTGGAATTTGGTTCTCAGACTATAGTTATTTGACTTCCAGATGAGCTGAAGCTCAGCGAATGCTGTCCGTGTTTTATTGAGCCATGATTTTTAGCTCACCTGGGCCGAAGGCTCAAGTGAGCTTTTCTGATCACAATTTTTCCGTCGTCCGTCCGTCTAGCTGTCCGTCTGTCTGTCCGTCTGTAAACTTTTCACATTTTCGACTTCTTCTCAAGAACCACTGGGCCAATTTTGACCAAACTTGGTACAAAGCATCCTTTGGTAAAGGGAAATTTAAATTGTTAAAATAAAGGGCCAATTCCTCTCACAAGGGGAGATAATCAGGAAAAGACAAAAATAGGGTGGGGTCATTAAAAAATCTTCTTCTCAAGAACCACTGGGCCAGAAAAGCTGAAACTTATGTGGAAGCATCCTAGTATAGTGTAGATTTTAAATTGTTCAAATCATGACCCCCGGGTGAAGGGCGGGGCCACAATAGGGAATCAAAGTTTTACATAGAAATATATAGGAAAAATCTTTGAGAATCTTCTTCTCAAGAACCACAGGGCCAGAAAAGCTGAAAATTATGTGGAAGCATCCTGGTATAGTGTAGATTCTAAATTGTTCAAATCATGACCCCCGGGTGAAGGGCGAGGCCACAATGGGGAATCAAAGTTTTACATAGAAATATATAGGAAAAATCTTTGAAAATCTTCTTCTCAAGAACCACAAGGCCAGAAAAGCTGAAACTTATGTGGAAGCATCCTGGTATAGTGTAGATTCTAAATTGTTCAAATCATGACCCCCCGGGTGAAGGGCGAGGCCACAATAGGGAATCAAAGTTTTACATAGAAATATATAGGAAAAATCTTTGAAAATCTTCTCAAGAACCACTGGGCCAGAAAAGCTGAAACTTATATGGAAGCATTCTGGGGCAGCGTAGATTCCAAATTGTTCAATTCATGACCCCCGGGTGAAGGGCGAGGCCACAATGGGGAATCAAAGTTTAACATAGAAACATATAGGAAAAATCTTTGAAAATCTTCTTCTCAAGAACCACAGGGCCAGAAAAGCTGAAACTTATGTGGAAGCATTCTGATGCAGTGTAGATTCTAAATTGTTCAAATCATGACCCCCCGGGTGAAGGGCGGGGCCACAATGGGGAATCAAAGTTTTACATAGAAATATATAAGAAAAATCTTTGAAAATCTTCTTCTCAAGAACCACTGGGCCAGAAAAGCTAAAACTTATGTGGAAACATCCTGGTATAGTGTAGATTCTAAATTGTTCAAATCATGACCCCCAGGGAAAGGGTGGGGCCACAATAGGGAATCAAAGTTTTACATAGAAATATATAGGAAAAATCTTTGAAAATCTTTTTCTCAAGAACCACAGGGTCAGAAAAGCTGAAACTTATGTGGAAGCATTCTGGGGTAGTGTAGATTCTAAATTGTTCAAATCATGACCCCCGGGGGAAGGTCGGGGCCACAATTGGGAATTAAAGTTTTACATAGAAATATATAAGAAAAATCTTTGAAAATCTTTTTCTCAAGAACCACTGGGCCAGAAAAGCTAAAACTCTGCGGAAGTGTACATTTCAAAATGTCAAAATTATGATCAGTGGGGTAGGGTTGGGTTGCATTATGTATTACAAGGGGGAAATCTGGTAAAAACAGAATGGTCAAAGCTTCTCAGGTGAGCGATGTGTCCCATGGGCCTCTTGTTTGTCTTTTCCAGTGCCACTGTCTTTACTAAGGATGCTGCCAAGGTAGGTACAGTCCTCGACTTCCTCTAGTGGATCTCCATTTAATGTTCAACTGGCGGATTGATTGACATTACTTTGGTCTTCTTGGCATTTAGGTTAAGCCCAATTTGTTTGGCATAAGAGTTTAATTTATCAGTCTTTTCTTGTGGATGGTTGATGTTTCCTGATATTTCTGCCAGATCGTCTGCGAAGTCTAAGTATTCTAGATGACTGAACAATGTTCATTAATTACCCCTCTTTTTGTCATGTGTGGTGTCTCTTTGGATCCAATAAATGGCGTAAGGAGAGAATTGGTGATAGTATGCATCCTTGCCTTACTCCAGAGTTTACATTGAAGGAGTCCTATATATTTCATTTTCAAGGATGACAACACATTCGAAGCTTGAATAGAATGTTTTCATGATGTTGCAAATCTGTGCTGTATTCCATATGATCTTACTATTTTCGTAAGTGTTTCTCTGTGCACACTGTCAAAGGTTTTCTTAAAATCAATTAAGTTGATGTACAGTGGCATCTGTTATTCTAAACACTCTTCTATAACGTTTCAAATATTTGGTCTATACACACTCTTCCTCTTCTAAGACAGACTGTACCTACCTCAGTTTCTTTTCAATCACTTTGTCTATTCTGTACAGCAGTATTTTCCAAAACACCTTGCTAGGGACGAGGGAAGTTATGCCTCTACAGTTTTCACATATTTGGAGGTCTCCTTTATTTGAAGTTTTACATCCTTTACTTCAGTCATTTGGTATCGTTTCATTTTTCCAGATGTGTACAAATAGGCCAAATAGCATTTTTGATGATATTGTATAATCCATTTTCAGAATTTAAGCATGTACAGCTGTATGCAGTCATTGCTTGGGTGATTTACCATTATTTAATGATTTAATACAGTTTTAGACTTTAGATTTCTTTGAGTGTTGATGGTTCTAACTTTATTTCTAGGTCTTCAACTGCGGGGTCTTGCCTTACTGATTCTTCGGGTTCTGGGCAATTTAGTTCCTCCTGGAAATATTGTACCCAACGGCTGGTTTGTTCGTGTTCTGTTATCAGAGGGTGACCATTTTTATCTTTCACAAGAACAGACTGGATTGTAGTGCGACCACAGAGTTTTTTCCTTACCTTTGTAAACGGTTTCATTTCTCCATCTGAAGCAGCTCGTTTGTGCCGGAATGTCAACATACATTCGTCTATCCCTTCTGGAACTTTACTTGATATCTTTAGTCTTTAAGAAATCTTGTAATTATTCTTTAATTTTGCAGACTTGGTACTGATGATTAAATACTTTATGTACTTTCTTTCACCATTTTTTAAAAACAATGTGTTAGGTGTTAGCCATTCTCTGTTTTTCTTGGTTCGGCTTCAATATACATTTTCTTGATCGTGTCCCACCGTTATTGAATACCCTCGACAACATCAAGAAACTCGAATGTGTTCTTCAATTCCAGATTGAAGGCTTTGCTTGTGTCTGGAATCTTTATCTTTACCACATCTAGCCTCCTTTTTGTCTCATGCTTTTTTTGGATTTCTGCAAAGTTTTGGTTGTATGGTAGCTTTCAACAGATAGTGGTCACTGTTGACTTCTGCTCCACGCCATACTTTGTAGAGATTTTCGCCATTTGTTGTTTACAGTTATGTGATCGATCTGGTTTGTTATTCTACCATCCCGGGTTTTTTACGTGAGCTTTTGTATAACATTGTAAAGAAACATTGTATCTCCTATCATTTGGTTGGTGTTAAGACAGAAGTCATTTAAGCTCTCTGCATCGTCATTCTTAATTCCACATCCATGTTTGTCCATAGATTTCTCACAGTCAGTGTTGTCCGTACCCACTTTCGCATTCAGGTCTCCCATTATCAGCAGCATGTCATTCTGAGGAGTTAGAGATAGTGTCACTGTAACTATTCATAAAATCTATCTTTGACTTCTTTGGCATCATTTGTTGGTGCATAACATTTTACAATTGTCAGTTTACAGTATTTGGAATTTATTTTTGCTCTTATTAGTGTATTGATTGGTTCCAATTCCTGCAGCGTTTTGATCTTGTCTTTGCTTATCATTATTGCAACCCCAGTTTGATGTTTGTCATTGTGTTCTGAGTACAATATGGTAAACCCACTAGTAATTCTAAACTTGCCCTTATTCAATCCACTGGCTTTCACTTATTTCGAGTATATTTTTTTATTTCATCTGCAACTTGTACTGTCTTTGATGTTTCATACATTGTTCAAATTCCATTCCATGTTCCAACTTTCAATTGATCTCACAGAAGATGTCATATTGCCTGTGTTTTGAATGAAGCCTTCGCATACACAGTTAACATTAATGATATTTTCTGAAGTTTCTGTACCTAGTTCTTTTTTACTGGGTAGGGTAGTTAGCCGAACGCCAAACCTCTTCTCTGTTTGGTCGGGTGCTTTTTCTGGACACTCCCAAGATTTTCTTTCTGCGTTTGTTCCCATAGCCTTTGACTCTCCCAAGTCATCTACAAGGCAGTAGAGCTATTTTCCCATAGCTGGACC
The DNA here is from genome assembly GCF_032062105.1 of Saccostrea cuccullata. Taxonomy (NCBI): domain Eukaryota; kingdom Metazoa; phylum Mollusca; class Bivalvia; order Ostreida; family Ostreidae; genus Saccostrea; species Saccostrea cuccullata. The sequence continues at coordinate 172,259 of NW_026925128.1, forward strand.
AAGGTTAATGAGTGCTAGGGCATATCCATACGCCGATGTGCCTACACACTGCATCTCTGGGGTCCTTGATACTCCGAGATCCCCTACAGATCAGTTGAATGCCATCAGCATAACCACGAATATGCACGATAGGAGTCTGGATATTGTGGAGGCTTTGAACTCGTCCTTTCCCATTTAATAGCATCGTCTTTTCGAAGGAAGCAAAACTTTATGAAACTATTTTCTTTCAATTTTTTCCTTCATTTTTTTTGTTCATTCATTTTGGACAATATTATCTGGGTACCCTGAGCTAGTACCTACTGGTAGTAGGTACGTGTCGGTACATGACAGGGAATCGGTATATAATTTTATGAAATTCTGTTTAATTAGTACAAGAACATTTAAGAATAGCTTTTAGTCTGTAGATTGGTCACAAATGTATGACTGAATTGTTTGAAAGCATTTTCTGTAAATATAAATCTGTCAATATATATTAAACTTTCAGTAGACGGTGACGTGCATATACTTACGTCATAACTAAAATTCGAACAGTTCAGAGACTGTATGTTTCCACATTGGCAGAGGAAAAGCTCATATTTCACAAAATATAGTTTGAAATAACCTTGATATATGATGATCAACGACTAAAAGGTTAGGCTTACGTCAGCTTTTTGATTGTCCATCATGCTTAAAATCAAAGGCATCAACAGAAATATTGGTGATCTTTTGACAGCAGGGGCTAGAGAAGGGCACAGGAAATTGGCGAAACAAAGTCTTGTATCTTTAAAAAGTGGTTCGTCTTAAAAAACGTACTTAACAACCCTATGACTCATGACACAAGTCTTTAAGTTTTTATTTGGAAGGGTCTTTCTACCTTGCAGCAATAAGGAAATGTCTTGATGGTTTTAAATTTTCATAAAAAATTAAAACTGCTAAATTTCCAAATTTGTAACAGTCTCAATGGTATGAACGAACCAGTAGCATGTAATTATTTTGTTTTAATAACGAAATCGACACCCCGACAATCAATTAAAACGCAAATTGATGTTGACACTAAATCGAGGCTGCAGTAGGTCCTTAAGACTGCGTTTACTTCTCGTTTACGTGACTAATATTTTGTGATTGAGGACCGTCAAAGTGACAGTTAATTACTCAGGCGCACTTGATCTTCTCTCCTGTCCGTTAATAAGAAGAAAATTACTGATCAATTTCGACCGCTTCACATTTCCACCTGGCGGAATTAACTTTTCCTGAGCCTGGTCCTTCAATCTCAATAGGAGAGAAGGGCTTAAGTCGTGGTCGCGTGATCTACCAGTCAAATAGACATCGAAGTCGTATTGTGTTTGAAAATTGCTAGCAAGACTTTCAAAGGAAACCACAAACGGGATCGCAATTGCACCAAGCGAATACATGTAAAATAGAAAATTGAAAATAGCCACCTGGGGTTTTAACGCGTAAGCCTCGATGTAAAACATCTATCGGCAGAATTAATTGGGGATAGAATTCTTAATGCAGAGAGACTCTAAATGATGATGGATTCTTTTCAAACGTGGATTATTCAAATCCATCTTCTTGACTTGATTTCATTTAATTTGTGCTATATGTCATTCAGTATCGATTTTTTATAATGCTAAGTAATCGCATTATTTAAATAGCGTACTTGCTGTATTAATTGTGTTCATCTAACAGTTCCAAGTAGTCTGTCATATTCCAGTATCGAGACTTTTCTTGAAGCTGTAGTATTTCCTTTAGAATCATGTAAGGACGGGCAAACTTTTTTTTTAATTTCAGATAGAAAGACTTGTAAATTATTTTATGATTTAAAAAGTGCAGCCGGAATCAACTCACCCCCTCCCTCTCTCTGTATTTGTTTGAGATTTATCAAACGTAACCACACTCTTTGCAAAAACATAAATGTCAACACATTTATTAGAAAAAAAAGGTTTATTCCAAAACAAAATAATTGTGGAGTTTGAATAAGTTTACTACACAACAATAACCTTTACTGAACCCTTTATTTACGTCCTACATATTGATTACATTTTATCAGCAAAGCTAATTAATCAATCACATAAAATACAGATAAATAGTAAGTTAAAGGCCTTGTCATTGTCACGAGGAGAGGGATGATGGGATACCCCTTATTTTTTTCAATAGCTTTATTACTCCTATTGGTAGTTCCTCTGGTCATTTTTAAATGTTTTGAATTTAACAGGTCGGTGTACCCCTCCAACCAAGCAAACAAAAATGAATGAATAGACAAAAGATAAGCAAAATTAAACTAAAAACAGGTTGTGTTACTGACAGTGATGCTCCCGTATATCTGCTTTTGGCGAAGGATAAAAGTTTTTCAAATGCAGGCCATCGGACGAGAGCGCTTTTGATTGGTATTCGGCAGGAATCTGAGAGCACATGAAAATGTCATTGATCTGTCACTTGAAATTTTGGCATTCTTATGATGTATCGGGTCCCAGTGAAAAGGAAAGGAAATATTTTCCCGATGGTTTTTTTTTTTTTTTTTTTGATTCGATTAAACATACATGTAACTTGTTAATTTGCTGGATAAGTAAATTGATAGCGAGCGCAGCGAGCATCGCGAAGCGAGCTCAATAGACCTACGTGTAAGAACAGAGTAAATTCGAAATGAAATCTGTACATACGTCAGGCAATTTTCTCTGTGAAACATTCCCAGAATTCCTGCACTACCCAATGTCCTTTGCGCGAATAAATCAAAAATAGTTAAAAAAATAAAGAAACATTGTTTCTTACCGAGAACTTAACGAAATGATTTTGCCTTGCCTTATTCAAAAAAATACCCCCATGCCACAACACTGGCCTTCACCTTGCCCTTCGGAAATGATACATATGACGTCACCGGAAACTTACGAATTGTGACGATATGCTAATTAAGTCATGTCGGTTGCTTCCGTGAAATAGATAAATACATAAACAATAACGTAAAGCATAAAAAGCTTTCAGTTTGTAGAAATCTTTCAAATAAAACAAAAAATAACTCTGCAATGTTTTTCGACCAAAATTGTGCTAGGTCTATAGTTTAAACCAGACGCTCGGCCGTTTCGTGTGACGTCACGGCTAGTCGAGATGTCTCGTGCGACTTGATGTTTGAAGTGGCTGATCAATTTTTCAAGTGTTTTGATGGTACAATTTAACTGCGCTCGCCTCAACGGTCACACCGTAAAACATATTATAAAATGTAACATTTGTATGCCCCCGTAATAGAAGATTCGGGAGTATATAGTTTTTGCCTTGTCCATCCGTCTGTCTGTCTAGTTGTTTGTCTGTTTTTCCGCAAAAAAAAATTTAACCTTGCAAATAACTTTTGAATAGGTGGGGCTACAGCTTTCATATTTCAAAGGTTTATTCCTTGTGACAAGACCTTTCTCTGGGATAAAATAACAAACTCTAACATTGACCAAACTTTTGAACAGTTAGTGCTAGTGCATCACATAGGTATACATTGTGACAAGGCCTTTTAATAGGTATAAATTTTTTTTACCTTTTTATCTTGACCTTAGAGTTTGATCCACTTTGTAAAAAACTTTAACCTAGTCTATAACTTTAAACAGTTTAGTGCTATGACTTTCATATTTCATAGGTGTATTCCTTGTGAAAAGTTCTTTCTCTGGATACCAACAATTTTGATCTTGGAGTTTGACTTGCATTTGAGAAACTTTAATCTTCGCCATAAGCTGCTATAGGGGAGCATCAGTATTTCACAAACACATCTTGTTTAACACGTTTTTCTACAAATTTTTGAATCTCTTGGTCATCTCTCCATGAAATTCAAACGTTTTCTGTGTGTATTTAAATTCCAAGAACAAACAAACAAAGCTGGAGAAAGGACCCGGAGACCATAAAATTAACTTTTTAAAATAGAAAAATGTGTTTGTTGGAAAGTTATGGCCAAGGTCAAAATGTTTATATCCAAATAAATGTTTAATTACAAGCAATAAGCCTGAGAAAATAAAGGCCTAAGTACGTTTTTGTCAAAAGTTATGACAGCGGTTAATTTTTTTTTCAGTGGGTCAAACTCAAAGGTCAAAGACAAAATGTCAAAAATATGTATATCCATAAAAGGATCTTGTCATAATGAATATACTTGTAAAATATAAGAGCCATAGCACCAACTATATGTAAAAATAATGACCAAGGTTAAAGCTTGGTAATTTTTTTTACAAAAGTGGGTCAACCTCCAATGTCAAGAGTTAATTCACACCTAAAGAAAGGCCTTGCTACAAAAAATACACGTGAAAAATGAAAGCCATAGCTCCAACCAAACAAATGTTATGGGCAAGCTTAAAGTGTGGATATACAGACATAAAAGACAGAGAGGTCAAAAACTATATACCCCTTAATCGTTGATTACGGGGCATAAAAACAAAATCACCTATGCTCTGCTCATCGCATTATCAAAATCTTTCAAACGCCACAGGAAAACTCTGGCTAAAATTCAAAGACATTCATCCAAAACAGGAATATTTTTGTGCAATTGTTCTGAACTTATGAACATATCTCTTAATAAACTACCCACCTTTTATAAAAAAAAAAATGCAATACTAGTATTAGCTTACAAACTATTGGAGATATTTGGGATAACGATAGTAAGTGCTTACATATTTTCAAAACTTCTTGATAAAAGGAGTTGGTTTTTTGAATACAGAAAGATAATATATATATATATATATATACATAAACATATCTTGACATTCTTGAAGGGGGAAATACTGCAAATAGGATGGATAAAGAAATAAATAATTATTTTGTGTTGTGGGATAATTTTTTATTTGTAAGAAAATCAAACAAGTTCAAAAAATTTGAAGATATAAAACTCAAAGATATACAAAGAGTATTAAAGAAAAATTTCACTCCAAAATCTCAAGAAAAATGGGAAAAAATGCTGCAAATTGAAATTACATGGAAAAGACTTCGGGGCTCAATTCATGAAGGTAGATTAAAACAAAAGAATTTCAATGGAAAGTTTGCAAAATTCTTGTACACTGAAGAAAAATTAAGCAAAATGGGAAAAAAAATTTCTCAAATGGTATATGCTTTTTCTGTAAATCAAATACTGAGAGTCAGAAACATTTATTTTATGAATGTAACCATGTCAAACCACTTTTAGAAGTGGTACAAAATACGAGTACGAGTTTATATATTGCTTTATTGGGATTCGCTGGAGAACCCAAAAAAAATGTTCGAATCTGTGGTCAATATGGAAAACAAGAAACAGCATTAAGTATGAAAGTGAAAATATTACTACTTCAATCCTCTTGAAGGAATTCAAAAAAGAAATGAAATTAATTTTTCAACTTTTAAGAAATGATAAGAGCAAATTCAACAGAGATTTAAAATAAACATTATATATGCTACGCGTAACAGACTTTGATTAACTGTTACCTGTTTTCCGCACTACAGATTTAAATAAATTACAATGTGATCTTTTCACATTTATACATTATATTGTAACATTCATTTATCTCTCCAAAATTGATTTCATATTTATATAAACATATATGATTTGATTTATATGCAATACAAGTTATCAACATTGCTGTTGTTTTTATTTTCTCTTTTGTTTTTTGCCCCAACCCGACCAACCGCCACTCTACACAAACCGATATTTTATCATTAGGGTGCAATGCTTTCTTTAGGGAACTGAAAGCTGATGATTAAATTCACACATCAGTTTTAATGATAAATATCTGGAAATTAATGTATAGTTCATAAGTGCAAGGACCTATGTTGCACTATTATAATACTTAAACTAATCCGTTATGAATTAAGTATTATAATTTTGATAAAATTTGACATTCTTTCTCAAAATTGAGTTAATGTTTTTTTGATTTTTGATTTTGATCTCCGAGCAGAAGCGTTTCGATGATAAGAGATTCTGCAGTACTGTTACAAAAAATGCAGTTCTTGTGGCGAATTGCATTGATTTGAAGGTTTGTATGGAGCGAAGTTCAGTCGGCCCAGCATTACCAATTCCTGTTCCGTGCATCAAAGAGAGATAATCACAACTTCTTGGGCCTTTTCGAAAAATTGTGTGAAGACATCTAAATTGTCGTTCGTTCCTCTCTCACACACTGCAATGGGTTTTTGACCTATAGTAAAATACAGAAAATTCCAAATTTCAAATTAAACTTTATCTTTTTACAGTTATCTACATTAAAACAAAACACTAACACAGTCTAATCTAATATCTAATTATAATGAACTTATTAAACAAGAGGCAAGTAAATACAAAATTTACAACATGACGATTTAAACAAGAGAGAACAGAGCAGAGTGATGAAAGTATATCAATTTTTTTTTATTTTATGCATTAAGGCTTTAAACAAATAGTATGAAATGATTATATATACTGAAAGGAAAAAGAAACGCATAATAAACTTTTGAATAAAATTAAAACTTTTATTTCCAATATGTTTTACAGTATTGTTATCAAACATTTTAAACAACTTTAAAATAACCAAAATCTCGTGTGACTTTAGATAAATTTATTATTGAAATATATTGATACCCCCCCAACATTAAAATAAAAATTTACCATTCCCCGCATCAGTAACACATGTGCATGGAGTTCACAAAACAAAGATTTCATTAAAGCCTGACAATGTTAAAGAGTAGCTGTATTATTCCAAAGAACACCAATCCCACGAATTTTCGATACAATTTTTTTCTGATTTGGTACAAATGTTTGTAAGGAAGTGATAACGTGAACATGCTAAAAACAATTCGCATCTACGTGCGCGTGTGAGAGTAAAACGCGTAAAGTTGCCAAGCTTGCGTACCAAATTAGAGCAGAGAAATTTTGAAAATAGGATTACCTTGTAAAAATATCGGTTTCAGTGATAATTTGACAATAAATACATAAAACACGCGCCAACGTCACCCTCAGGAAACCTTTAAAGTTAGGAAAAAAACTTTTTTGGTTGAAAATTTAAAAACAAACTGCACAGCAACATGTTGTTGCCTTTTTATTCACTTATGGAACTCAATTACTAGACCCCTGTAATTTCCGTCAGTCATACCATGATTGCAAGAAATTTATACTGACTGCAAATACCGGAAAACGATGTCTATAACTGTAATGCATCTCTTGGCACTACAAAATGTGATCACAAAATTGTCAGCATCAACATGCACGTGTATATGGCTTTTTATCACTTCCCCTACGTGACACCATACATTTCATGGTTGAGTAATTTTGACCAGCGATTTTAGTGCACAGTAAAAAAAATTGACCAATTTTCATAATTTTCGGCCACATAGTTAAATATTTTTCGCTATTATATTTTATATAATAAAACCATTAAACATTTAAAATAAAATAGATATTTATTTTGATATATTTAATTTTTCCCTCATACAACAAAACATTTTGACAATGTTAAAGGAATCATCTGATCAAAAGTGATAACACCAAACCCTCTTCAACGCTGTCTTCAGGGAAAATTTTATGCCTTGTGCATATTTTAAATACATAAAACATTAAGGATGGGGTTTAGGTTGACAAATTAAGTAGGAGAATATCTTCTCGACAGAGTGCTTGCAAAAATATGATAGAAAACATTGTTAACTATGACCTAACCATAGAAAATGGAACCCCAGTTTGTTAAAAAAAAAGTTGTTTCTTGTCTGGTGTATATTTTATTCAAAGGTAAAAGGTAAATTTTTAAACCTTATTAATTAACAAAGTGCAACCCGACAGCACAGAAATACAATTAAATTATATTTTAGTTGCATTTTGTAAAAACATAAAATAGGCACAAAAATACAATTCATATTTTAGTTGCATTTTGTCTTACAACTTCTTAATTAGTGTGAATGGTACTGGAACATCAAAGCTACTGTAATCTACATTTTTTGTATGACTTTTTCAGAGAGTATTAAGAATATACTGGTTCTTATAGCACGTGGTATATCCTACTGAATAGATCTTTAGAGTTGCATAACAATTAGTATGCATTCAAGACATAGAAATATAAAAGAAATATAAAAGAACAGTGTATAGACTTAATTATTCTAATATAATAAAGTAAACAACATTTAATCACAGTACAGTGTATTGTACCTAAAGGAATAAGCTCAGTGGCATGCATAAGCGTCAGTTGTAGTAAATTAACGCAATGTTATAAATTATAACGCTGTCATTTCTAATAGTATCAGTTTTAGTTAATTATTCTATAAGATTTGTGATATACATGTTTTAATAACATAACAATATCATTTAATAAAGTAAACAACTTCGTTTTTAATTATCAGGTATTATAATCTAAGTACTATACCTAAAGGAATACGCTCAATGGCATGAATATAAGCGTCAGTTGTAGTAAATTAACGCAATATTATAAATCATAACGCTGTCATTTCTAATAAGTAGGTCAAAAAGAAAATAAGCTTTAGACCTCGTCTTTAATCGAGATCATACTTTGAAAATCATCAATATGTAAGGAGTTTATCTTATTTGACCTACATGTAATTATTAACAGACTCATTATAAATGACCAATATCTGCATTTTTAAAATGCACCAAGATCTAGTTTTAGCCATAATTTCATTCAAAGTATTAAGTTGATGTATTTTTCAAGAATTAAAAAAAAAATTCTACACATTACGTGAATATTGGATTCTTTGACTGTTTTTTCTCCTATATATCCAACCTTGTCCACTTTGAAAAAATAACCCTTAAAGCTTAACTCATTCAAGCTAACAAAGGAAACCGTACATTTGGTTAAATCCATGTTTGTTGGAGTTAATTAATTTCGTTATCTTTGTAGCAATGGACATTTTCATTAATGGAAGACCAACACGCAAAATTTTAACCACGAAACACCTGTTAATTCAAGATAACCCATAAATTTCCGATGTGTATGTCCATTGTGGTTTTTGCCATCGATGTTCTGTGACAGACATATTAGATACGGGTCCCAGAAGATCACGTGACAAAACATACGACTTCCGAATTTGTTCATGTGTTAATGATACAACCAGACATCACCACAATTGAATCCTATTGTTAGCTTGAACCCCTTAATAGAAATTTGAAGCTCTTGTTTGATGGTGTCTCGATCTATAATTGTAAATTAGTAGTCACTTAGAGTCGACCTGGCAAATTTACGAGACTTTTTATAAAGGTCATCTCCCGAGCACGACTCTGTACTACCACGGTGGACAGCCTACCCATATTATGAAAACAAAAAAGAAAAAACAACCAAAACCACAAAGTACCTCAGTCGTTTTGCTTTGTGAAAATGATAGAGTCGAGATCTTTGTAGAATGTCGAGGAAAGAAACGACATTTTCCCGTGCGATCGGTCATTACTGGAAGAGCTAATTAGAGGATATTCTATTCATCAGTTTAATACTTTTACAATTATGGTAGCTTAATACTTTCCTCTTTTAAACCAGCAATAACATTGTCATGAATTAGAAAGTGAATTATGCGATACGTAAACTCTCTGTCTTTACCATGTCTTTTTCAGTGAACTCCTGCGGGGATAGATATTTCCTTTATAATTCTACATCCATTAAAGACATCCTTTCCTAGCCATAATGTCAGAAAAGCTTCAAAGTGCTTTTAATCACTTTGAGAGAGAAAGAAATTATGGCTAATAACTTAAGCTTAAGCGAGTCTGGAAGAGGCTGCTGTTGGGGTTTACTGCGGAACATACTCTGTATTAATTCTAAGTCGATCATCATCAAAAGGTTTTGTCTCAGAATTTAAAAATATTAATCAAAGAATTTGAATTATAATGCAACCATTCATGATAAAACTGAAATAAAAAGTCATGTTTTCTCATTTGTCATTAAAGTATTAAGGAGACTTTCAATATGTTAAAAAAAAATTTGCCCAAAATTTTAGTGTTATTTTGATTCCATTTAATTTAAACAATTAATACAATTAGTCATATTGATATAATATCAAAGTAACTTCACGTTCCTTAATAAAAATGTCATATGACGTCTCTTTTTAAACGAACTATTAATTGAAACAGAAACGAACTAAAATGTAATAAGAAATTTTAATTTGCGATACATGCCATTTTATTCCCCAAATAAAGCATGACTAGCTATTAATTTTGAGGGGAAAAATAGTTTTCATTAATAGAACATCGTGAGAGATTTTGTTTGATGGGGGACAAAAAGCTTATTTAGGTCACAGGTGACCTAAAAAACATAATCACAGAGACTGAATTAGTTATTATAAATATATGGAAGTTAATCCACGCCCCCATCCGTAACCAATGGTTGTAAGGTTAGATATACTTTTATATCATAATATTTCCTAAACCTAGATTTAGTTATAATAGAGCAAAAGTAAGAACTGGAACGTCAGAAGCGTGAGTAAATTCAATATATATTTATTCTCAGAATGAACCATCTAATATGGATGCCAAACTTTACCTCATATGAAGAGGGTAAATGCATGGTATTTTTTTTTCTATTATCTAGGGGTAAATATAAAAACAAAATACCCTTAGAGGCTTAGGTTCTCATTTTCCTCCAAAACCTGAGAAAGATACTTAATAGTCCAAGACTTGTGTCCCTATGCAATACTATGTAATGATCTTCACGTGTTATGAGCCGTGTTGAGTGTTATCTATGGTAAATCTATGTTTATTAAATTTTTTATCTTAATCTTCTTTTTCATTTTTGCACACTTTCTTCGACGTAACAGATGGCGATAGCTTTGTTTGTGAAAATTCATCAAGGTAAAAATATGCTACAAATAAGATTAACGGGATGATGGTGAAACAGATTATTTCAATAGCTGAAAGCTGCATTTTATCCGATGTTTGGAAAGGATGATTATTAAATAATTTGTTTTTGTTTTCTACTTAAAAGAATAGAAAATTTAGTAGTTCAGAAGAAGTCTAAAGTAGTAACTTTTTCTTATATTTCTATAAGTTATCCATATTTTATATCTACAGTTTATACATGTATACAGAAATATGAAAATAGATGTTTTGCCAATTTAGCATTCTTACTGTAAAATATGTATTTTAATCACCTATCTGTTACGAGATTGAATTTAATATGTACAACGGAAAGGGGTAAAACATAGATGATATTTATGCCCATAAACTTACTAAACAAAATTAATTGAAAACAAATATACATAGAAGTAAGATGAACAATACTCCTATATACCAAACAAACATTACATATTTGCAAATCAAAAACAAGAAGAAACTTTTTACACACATACAATTTATTTTATATGCACAACGTACACTATCCACAAATTTTCAAGACAGTTTCTACCGTATCTGCACAAACTAAATTAGAACTTGATATGTCAACTCTAAACCCAAAGGTTACTGTCAACGAAAATTATACTGAGTATACAATTATGTCTTTTATTGGGCATTCTTGCCTTTTCCAATTACAAAAAATATCTTTGAAATCTTCTTCTCAGGAACAGCTTAGCAATTTAGTTGTTATATTTATAAAGAAACATTCTTAGGAAGTTTATAGATTTAAGTTGTGTGGAATAAATATTGACTGAACAGGAAAATGTATTCTATCAAATATCTACATTTAGCATAAAGCAAAATAATTTTTAAAAATCATTTCCAAAATACAATAGTGCAACAAATATGTGGATGTATATACTAGTATACAAATGAAGCTTACTAATATCTTACAAATAGTTAATACAAATGAAGCCCACTAAGATACTAACAAATAATTAATACAATTGTTGCAATTCTTTCATCCAATCCGATACCAATAAGAAAATAAAAAAAAAATGCGAGTCACACATATTGGAAACGTATTGTACATTTAGTAGTATTATAAAGATCGTAGTGAGCCCTGGGAACAAATGCCTCACTTACTGTAACCCTAAGGAATTCAGCTAAAGAATGTACCACAAGGCAAAATTATATATATTGTACATAATGTTCTGAAACACGGGTAATTCTGCAATTACAGGAACTTTAACAAAGTGTCCATTTATATTTGATTTATATTGTAAAGTCAGCTAAATTATAAATTTTTACTTAGAAGGAAAACGCCCTCAAATGCCGTAAAAAAAAGTAAAACATTTTTAGTTTTAATAAAGATCTGATTGCATTGCTCTGATTTGCTTTTGATTTCCGATGCCTTAGTTCCTGAATCTGACCATCTGTCTTGGCATTGGTTGAAGCCCTCGGAGTACTATCGATACTGAAGGAATGTGATATGCCTTTATTAATTCTTAACCAATGCTTGACAACGGATTCTGCAAAATTACTTTGAATACATAAGATGTAAATGGTAACCCATCAAAATGACAGAAGAAAGAACCTTTCATTAACTCAGCAGCTGAACTACAAAAACCTTTCCCTGTGATGCAGGTAAAACCAAAACTCTTCCGAGCCCTGCCAAGTTGGTCAGTTTCATACTGCAAATTTTCTTACATAAATTTGTCCTTAGAAATTTGCATACTTGCGATCACCATTGCATGAAAACTACTGGTTTTCTTACTACCCAACATCAACTAACCAAAAAGTAAACAGGCCAAGACAGTGATCAAGAGAAACATAGCGGGTTCCAGTAAATGTTCAACCAATCCTCTGTCTTTACTCTTCACTAAGATATTAACAGTATTGAGGGAGAAACTTTTAGAGTACTGTACAATAATATATTCGAGAAGTGGTGTAAATCAGATTTGGATACTTAAAAATTCCAAGGAACTTTTGGACAATTTGAAATCTCAAGATTTTACTAAAATCAACAGCTTAAAAACTTTCGAATTTTCAATTTTAATTTATAATCAAACATTCTCCACGATAAACTAAAGTCCAGGCTTTTTGATATCATCTACAGCTGCTGTCCAGGCTTTTTGATATCATCAACAGCTGCTTTTTTTTTTAATATAAATGGAGTTCGAAAATTTACATTTACAAATTGTTTTGTTAAAAACATTCTGATTGTATACACAATTACTCTGAAGTTGACATCAAAAAGATGCTTGAGTTTCTGATTGACAATATCTATGTGGTTTTTGGAGACCCGGTCTTCCAACAATCTATTGGAATTTCGATGGGTACCAATTGCGTTTTTAGACCTATTTTTATATTTATTTGAAGCAGAATCTGTCCAAAATCTTGTACGTGAAAAAAAAACTTGATGTGGCCTTCAACTCGACATTTAGAAATATCCACGACATGTTTTTCATACTAATTGTTAGTCCATTATTTGCACACAGAGTTTTCCACGGATTTTTCATTATTTCCCGATCAAGACAAGGAGCACACGGCGGATGTGACCGGTCGGCAGGGGATGCTCACTCTTCCATTGCACCTTCTTCCATCCCTGATGTTTCGGAGGTCCTTGTTTGCTCTGCTTCTGTTTTGTATTGTTTAATGGACTTTTGAGCTTGAATACTGTTCATCTTCATATGATTCATTGAATGAAACATTTTGGCATTTCTTATCGGAGTGTAATTGTTATAAATTAACACGTCATTTTTTTTTTTTAGAAATAAGAAACCAATATTCGTCGCAATTTTTAATATCAAAGGAACTTTGGCAATCTCCTGTTCAGTCAAAAGTAACATCCTTGCGTAAAAGATTGTTAAGAGGAGAAGTGATCTTGGAGTAGTCTTTCACAAATTTTCTATAATAGTGGATACTCGGCTCTATGTCTAATTTGTCATTGTATTTTTGGAAAACGAACATATTCGAATAAACTATTTGATCACTTTTGTTCTTTCTTACGAAATGGGTGTGTTATTATGTGACAGTCAGCGTTCAAATAATAAATCTCAAAACGTTTAATTCGAATAGAAATTTTACCACTTATATCAATTTAACATTGAAAACTTGTATGGCTAGTACATGTATATCTGACACATACCCGGTAGGTTATTAAAGATGCGCTTTATAGACTAATTAATGGTTAATAAATGAACAATATGCGATATGTAATCTATTGTTCAGTAGAAGAATAAGCCAAAGACAGACAAGATAGCACGAAACGATCAAATTCAATTTAAACTGTTCGAAAAGCAAGTCGTGTGTTTGGTGCAAATTGAAAATTCTGTCAAATTCAGTTTGGAGATGGTTAGAAAGTGAAGCTGGTACTGGTGTTTGTTCCAACACCAGTAAGGATTCCTTGTGACAAGGTATTTGCTTCGGGAGACCAAGGTTTATCTATCGTTCTGCACCAACCCTAAAACTGTTCCTTTGCCAACTTTCTAGAATTTAAAGTGAAAGACGTGGACTTACACGTAGAAACTGAGGTTCCGCGTCCCGATAGATGTCGGAACAGTTGGTATAATGGACCCTCACAACTCAGTAGCTCTGAGTGGAGACTATCAATCTTAATTTGAAACCATTTTGACATTTTAACATATGAGTGAAAGTTTTTCGAATAATAAAGAATAATCAATGCAATTCTGGTTTAATTGCAAGCGAATGAAAACGCTAAAACTGACGATATCTCAAAAATGTATTGGCAATTCATTATTAACAATTGAAATATGACAGGCCCTGAAATGAACATTGCATAACGTGGAGTGAAGTACATGTACCAATTGCAAGGGGCGAAGCATAACACACAATGAATTTTTTTGTTCAAAATTATTACCAAGGCCTTACTTATTGCTAATTTTAAAAACACTTTCTTGCTGATCAATGATCAACTGACGTTCTGTCCCTAAACATGAATCGAGAACTAGAGACTATTTGAGAAAAGTTCAAGAGATGTGCGTTCTCTTATCATGATAGTACCAGCCAATACCGTGTGTCACTTGAAAAATAATTCCTAAAAGTATCAACTTAGCAAGACGTTGAAACCTTGTAAGAATGGATTAAATGTATCAGGTCCATGTTAAAATTGCGTATTAAAAGATTGATGGGCAATTTGAAAACCATCTATCCTTCTGTATTCAATAATCCAGAAGTGAAAAAAGAATTAGATAGATTACACTATCGGAATGTACTGGTCCCTGCTGACAAAACAGGTAACAACAGTGTCTTCGTTTGTAAGGCTCATTATATAAATTGTATTTTAGAAGAACTTGGATTTAATTCTACAAGTGGTAATCCAACTTTGATCATAGTTCCCTTTCTAAGGAAGAAATTCGTCAATTTAGAATATTTTTAATATCCCGAAGAACCAAAATGATTTTGAACTACCATATACGTATACCGTATAAGCAGAATTTTTAGCGAGGATTTAATTTTGGCATTATTAGCGAGGGTGCTGAGATCACTAAAATTAAATATCTCTAAAAATCATAGTGTTTTAGTTGTTATACCTTCTTTAGTGAGAATTTTAAAATCGCTAAAATTACTTCTCGCTAAAAATAAAATACCCAATTCTAAGGAAAAATCGCTAAATTTGCACCTCGCTAAAATTTTCACATGCGGTATATATTGGATTCCGAAACTTCATAAGAATCCTTACAAACAGACACATTGCGGGTTCGAGTAAATGTTCAACCAGGCCTCTTTCTTTACTCCCCACTAAGATATTGACAATAGTGACGGGAAAACTTCAAGAGTACTGTGCAACAATTCGAGGTTGTCCAAAAAGTTCGTGGACAATGGCGTTTTTGTGAAAATAAATGGTTCTGTATAAATCTATTGTATATCAAAATATTTCTCATGAAAAAGCAAGTCAGAATGATTCATTTTTTTATTGATGGAAGTTAATATATTTGTAAAAATCGGGGTCTTTGATGGTCGCAGATAGTGCGCACGGACCAAGGGTAAAATGCCAGAAAGTCTTATATAAAGCGTTTGTATTAAAATGATTATTTTCTATATAAAACAAGTCAAAACTTAATGAAAATTATGTGTAACATAAACAAGAAAACATTGATGTAACCATCAATTGTCGCCCGGGAAATAAATAAAGTAAACAATGAAAATGTGTCTTGATCATCAAACCGCTTCGATATGTGTGAAAAGGCATGCGTCTAATTGATGGAGACGATAGTCGCGAATATTTTGAAAACTTGTAGTCGGATAAAAATCAATCAAAACGATATCATTTTAAACTTGATCTATTCCTCAAGTAAATGTTGGCTGCATAAAATATAAATTGAAGTTAGACACACGCATCACCTATATTCAAAAATGTATTAATTTTCAATTTCAGAATATAAAACACGAACTGTGCAGAGTACGTTTTTATCCGAGAAGTAAAATTCGATATACTAAAAAAAGGGACCTGTCGTTTTTCGATAGTAAATGATAAGCAACTTTATATATTATATATGAAAAATGTATATATTTTTACAGATTCACTTTATGGAAGTAAATATATTATGTATCTCGTAATTTATAAACGGAAAGAACATTCTGATTAACAATCTTTTCAATGTTTAGAAAACCTTTGATTCTAAATAACTACTCCCACCCCAATCCCCGTACACCAACACTTAAACTTATATGTATAGAGCAGCCCGGTCCTCCGGGCTGTAATAAAGAGTCAACAATCGTTTTCTGATATCTAAAGTATCGCTTACTATATAGACATTGAAAATACTAAACAAAAATCGTAACAAATATGTGTCAAAACTCAACAGAAAAAGCGACATCGGCCGTCCGAACGGGGCAGCGTCCAATCAAAAAATATGTTTGAAACGAAGTAAGAGACAAACATTTTGATAAAACAACTCAAAATTATTGAAAAATATTTAGTTTATTGATTTGAGATTGGTATATACGATTTTACAACGGTGTGTACAAATTCAAAGACACTAAAAGAATTGTAAAACACATGTAATTTGCTGAAAATGGAGATTTCTATTCATGACGTTGTTATACATGTAAATCTAGCGCAGCGTCGGACTGGGCTGTGCAGTTTGTGTATACAAACTGGTTATGTTGATGACGCTCGTAATTTTTTGTGAATTATTTTGAATTTTAAAAATTAAATAAATTATAAATTATACTTAAAGATTATTGATAGCACTCGGAAGTGTGTCCCCATAAGAAAGAAATGTATCGTGTGCTCATGAACATGTGTTAAAATTCAAAATCCAAATGTTGACGTTTTAAAGAAATTAGATTGACGTCAGACTGGTCCGTGCGCACTATCCGTGACTTTTAAAGACCCCAATTTTTTACAAAAATATAAAGTTCCATCAATAAAAACTAAATCATTCTGACTTGCTTATTCATACGTAACATTTTGATATACAATAGATGTATACAGAATCTATTATATTACAAAAACGTCATTGTCCACGAACTTTTTGGACAACCCTCGTATATTCAAGAAGTGGTGTGAATCAGATGTGAAACTTTTGGACAATTTGAAATAACAAGATTTTACCAAAGTCAACAGCTTAAAAACTTACGACTTTTCAACTTTATACACAACCATTCCCCACGATAAATTAAAGTCCAGGCTTTTTTATATCAATGAGAGCTGCTTTTTCAATAAAAATGAAACTCGTAAATTTACTTACTTGGTCATTGGTCATTTGCAAAATTTTTTAAAAACACTTTCTGATTGCACACACAAGTACTACATGTATGAAGTTGGCATAAAAAAGATGCTTGAGTTTCTGATTTACAATATGCGGGTTTCGGAGACCCGGTCTTCCAACAATCTTTTGGAATTCCCATGGGTACCAATTGCGCTCCATTATTAGCAGAACTATTTTTGTATTCATTTGAAGCAGAATTTGTGCAAAATCTTATGCGTGAAAAGAAGAAAACACTTGCTGTAACCTTCAACTCAACATTAAGATATATCGACTAAGTATTGTCAATTAACAAAGGTAATTTCCATTCCTATGTCGATGCGACATATCCTGGTGAGCTTGAGGTACCACAGAGTCTGAACATCTGTTTCATACGTGGATACTAGTGTTTTACTTGAAAAAGACGTTAATGGTAATCTAACAACCAAGCTCTATGATAAACGTGATGACTTTAACTTTTCTATCGTCAACTTCCCTTACTTGTGCAGCAATATACCTTCATCACCTGCATAGGGAGTTTATATATCTCAGTTGATTCGATACGCAAGAGCATGTTTTACGTATGAACAATTTCTAAAACGAGGTAAATTACTGACAAACAAGTTGATGAAACAAGATTATCAGCAGTCTCGTTTAAAGTCATCATTTCGTAAGTTCTTTGGTCGATACAATGACCTTGTCAGCAAATACAATTTATCATTGAGTCAAATGCTGACTGACGTTTTTCATACTAATTGTTAGTCCATTATTTATGCACTGAATTGACGACGGATTTGTTTTGTTATTTCCCGATCATGACAAGGAGCACACGGTGGGTGTGACCGGTCAGCAGGGGATGCTCACACCTCCATGGCACCTGATCCTATTTCTGATGTTTTAGAGGTCCGTGTAACTTGCTCTGCTCCTGTTTTGTATTGTTTTATAGACTTTGATATTGAATACTGTTAGTTATCTCAATATCCTCATAAGCCTTATCCAGAATTCCCTGCACTGTCAGTAAAAAAGATGGAGTTGTTCATCTACCAATTAGATATTTATTGAATACTACAGTATAGCCGTTGAACAAATCAAAAAACCATCAACATACTTTCGAGTCCTCCTTAGCTTCTACTAAATATTCTTTAACAGTGTTGGTAATGCCAATTTTAAGTCGCTAATTCTAACATTTAAGTCTCTAATTCTTGCTGTAATCTTGGCTTTTCCAACTTTATTTATGACTTTTCCAAATTTAAAGTTGGTTTTTTCCATTTTAAGCTTCGTGCGTTATAAAATGAAACTTTAAAGCTGGGCTCGTTTTAATAATGTATAACAATGGAAAAACAAAATGATTTCACTTTGAAATTATGATGAAAGAAGAAATTATTTTATTGTGTCAATCGTCAACTTTTACTTACATGTATGCAGCAATACTCCTTTGTCATCTACAGATGTATATAGTTACATACGCAGTTTATATTTCTCATTTGATTCGATACAGAAGAGTGTGTTCTACAAATGATCAATTTCTAAAATGAGGTAAGTTATAATTGACAAACAAGTTAATGAAGCAAGAATATCTTGTTTAAAGTTCATCATTTTGTTAAGTTACGAAGGGTGATCAAAAAGTTCGCGAACTAATTGAATAACGTCCATAAAAGAAACAATATATTTGTTTTAAGTATTATTTTAAAATTAGCTGAACGATTTTTCTGAGTTTTATATTTCTTTTCATGCAAGTTAATTCTTATAACAAAAAACAGTTTATTCGTCAGAAATTATCAAATCTCGGCAACAGAATGGGTGGATAAGAATATCCTTTACCAAAATGAGCATGGCGACCATCAAACCCAAATCCTCTGTCTCGGGAGAGTAATTTATTCAAGGTGGATAGGAATGGGTGCCTCCTTTTAGCTCACCTGAGCTGAAGGCTTAAGTGAGCTTTTCTGATCACATTTTGTCCGTCGTCCGTCCGTCTAGCTGTCCATCTGTCTGTCCGTCCGTCTGTAAACTTTTCACATTTTCGACTTCTTCTCAAGAACCACTGAGCCAATTTTGACCAAACTTGGTACAAAGCATCCTTGGGTAAAGGGGAATTTAAATTATTAAAATGAATGGCCAGATCCCCTCACGAGGGGAGATAATCAAGAAAAGACAAAAATAGGGTGGGGTTATTAGAAAATCTTCTTCTCAAGAACCACTGGGCCAGAAAAGCTGAAACTTATGTGGAAGCATCCTGGGGTAGTGTAGATTCTAAATTGTTCAAATCATGACCCCCGGGCATAGGGTGGGGCCACAATGGGGAATCAAAGTTTTACATAGAAATGTATAGGAAAAATCTTTTAAAATCTTCTTTTCAAGAACCACTGGACCAGAAAAGCTGAAACTTATGTGGAAGCATCCTGGGGTAGTGTAGATTCTAAATTCTTCAAATCATGACCCCCGGGCATAGGATGGGGCCACAATGGGGAATCAAAGTTTTACATAGAAATATATAGGAAAAATCTTTTAAAATCTTCTTTTCAAGAACCACTGGGCCAGAAAAGCTGAAACTTATGTGGAAGCATCCTGGGGTAGTGTAGATTCAAAATTGTTCAAATCATGACCCCCAGGGGTAGGGCGGGGCCACAATGGGGAATCAAAGTTTTACATAGAAATATATTGGAAAAATCATTAAAGAACCACTGAGACAGAAAAAGCTGAAACTTTGGTGGAAGCATCCTGGGGTAGTGTAGATTCTAAATTGTTCAAATCATGACCCCCGGGGTAGGGCGGGGCCACAATGGGAAATAAAAGTTTTACATAGAAATATATTGGAAAAATGTTTGAAATTTTTTTTTCAAGAACCACGGGGCCAGAAAAGCTGAAATTTATGTGGAAGCATCCTGGGGTAGTGTAGATTCTAAATTGTTCAAACATGACTCCCGGGGGGTAGGGCGGGGCCACAATGGAGAATCAAAGTTTTACATAACTTCTCAGGTGAGCGATGTGGCCCATGGGCCTCTTGTTATCATATCTAACATGTTTAAAATCCAAAGTAAACGATATCTTAGGCATTTAATTATCATATTATTGTTAAGATATTCAATTATTTTTCAAACTGTGAATTGGAGGTCTTTCATAACAAATTACTTAAATAAAAACACAATTACTTTTCAAACTTTCACTTGGCAACAGAACAATTATCATTTTTAATCATCTCCCTTCCTTCACTTAAACGATCAATCCAATCATTGATTTGATTTCTAGGAAGTCTTTTGTCTTCATTAACTGTGTACAAATTATTATACCTACTGCAAAAGAATTTCAAAGATATATCATAAGTTTAACAGTCGTTCGTTGAACAAGTACGACTGAGACAACCATTTTTGTCACAAGTGATCTGCATAGTGACGTCATTTTCATAATGTGACGTCACAAACAAGGAGCAAAACTTTATACAACATAAGTTATTTATATATCTTGAATATAGCTATGTGTGTACCAAATTTTATTCTAATCTGAATTGTGGTTTTGTAGATATAGAGATAGTTTGCGAACTTTTTTTTATCACCCCTTGTATATGGTTTAAACAATGACCTTGTCAGCAAATATACTTTATCATGAAGTCAAATGTTGACTGACTTTTTTGATACTGATTGTTAGGCCATTATTTACACACTGAGTTGTCCACGGATTTTCCCCCATTATATACCGATCATGACTAGGAGTACACGGCGGTTGTATATGGTCGGCAGGGGATGCTCACTCTTGCATGGCACCTGATACCACCTCTAATGTTTCGGATGTCCGTGTTTGCTCCACTCTTATTTCTGTATTGTTTGATGGAATTCTGAGCTCGAATACTGTTCGTTATCTTCACATATTTTATTTCACAGAATTGATACATCAAGGTCTGTTGTATTTGTAGTATGTAATAAAGTGTTGATTCATCCTATATATCAAACTCTTAATAATGACCTCATTTGTTTATTCTCTTTCTCTAATTCAACCAGAAATATATAGGACCATTTTCAGCTTAGTCTGGACTTTCAGACTCATTCTCGTCGTTACATAATTAACTTCTGAAATTTGCTTTCCTTCACTGTTGAAATAAACATGGGATAGAAATTCGGGCAAATGCCAATTAGTGTATCGAATAACCAATTACATTGTTTCCTCCTGCAAAGAGGTGGAGCTTAAATCGTCTCATCGTTGTCAACAATAATTTAAAGTTCCTGATGTTATTAATTTCTTAACCAATGAGAATCTATTCGACATTTGACAGGCGGTAAACATGTAGCGCCGAGAATGCCACGCCTTACTGAAAGTCCAAACTAAGCTTGAAATGGTTCTATCTCTGAAACAGGTTTGGTTGAAATCATATACAGAGCTGCATGAAGTTATTTTTTTTTTATATTATTATGCAAGTTAAATATATAAGGAAATAACAAGCAGTATTCAAACCACGAGGTCCATTCAAACAATATAAATGAGGAGCAGAGCAAACACGAATCTCTTAAAAATCAGAGGTGGGATAAGGTGCCATAGAGGAGTTAACATCCCCTGCAGACCGGTCACACCCGCCGTGTGTTCCTGGTCATGATCGGAAAAAGCCGTCCACAATTCAGTACGAAAATAATGGTAAAAATGGACTAAAAATATAAGGGCTTTTAAATAAAATATGGTAGTTGTTTGTAAGGTCATAGGTAAGGTCAAGGTTAAAAATGATCTTGGCTTTTCCACCTTTAACTTTGGAAATATCAACTTTACAAAAGGCCAAAGGCCTTAACATAACAGTGACCTGAGTATAATACAACAATTTAGAGGATCCATAGAGTATTAACAAACTTTGTTGCCCAAAAGCAAGAGAAGTAGAACGATAAGGATCAACAACATTTAGTCGTATATTCAGCAACAACTCAAAAATTAAGTTCTAACCCACCCCCTCCTTATCACAATCAATCACCATGCAGATTATTAACCCATGTCACGGTTGGCGCGGGCACGACAAAAATCCCTCACTGCTCAATGGCCCTAAATGCTGAGTAAAGCCCTTTCCCAGTATATGGTGAAGTCTCTTTACTAGTGAAAAATTCTCGAACGGGATGTAAAATAACATACAATCAATCATGTTTTCCTACGTAAAACCCCGATCTCTCATTCTGGACCCAACCTACCCACGCTAAATTTGAGGCTACACTACCTGAGGATGTTTCTACAATATTATGACTAATCTTACTGTTCTTGAGCAAAAGATTTTTTCAAGATGATACCTGTATTTATTTTTCTTATGCAAAACTTAATTGACCCTCTGTTGAACAGAGATGGAACTTGCTGAAAAACTGTTCACTGTTGAACATGATTTAAACAATCTCGATTCTAAAATAGCTCAGATTGCTTCGGAATAAATATGACTATTAATGGCTTAGTTGTTCTTGAGAAGATTTTAAAAATATTTCCTATGTACAAGCGTTTCATGGTAGAAAAGGATTTAACAAGAGAAAGTTTTACCGACAACAAACGACAGTCGGACGCCGGGCACTCTTCGGCTAAGGCGAGCTAATATATATATATATATATATATATATATATATATATATATATATATATATATATATATATATATATATATATATATATAAGCGAAAACTATGTTATATTTAACAATAATGGTATTTACAAATTTGAAACTTAGAGCACTTAAAATTGCAATGACGAATTTAATTTAAACATATTGATTCTTCCTTCCTATAAAAAAAATAATGTATACTTACTGTTCTTGACCTTTACATAACGAACTATCGTTATATTGTTCAGCTCTAGCGCTATAGATTTTCTTGTCTTAACCGTCAATGGGGGCTAAAATTGAACCATTTATTGCATTACTGATGCAACGCTGAAGACGTTTTCATGACTCTTGTCTTACCTGAAACAACTTACATTTGATTTATATTGTAATCGAATGCAATTTTACATAAATGCATGCGATTTACATTTCTTTACGATATTTCTTGGTTATATTACGTATAAGCAGTGTAGATATGGTATTATTATTTTCTAAGATGAAGAATTCATGACAAGAAACTTAGCCACAATTAACTTGGCGCTTTGTCTTGCTGCGAGTTATTCATCAGCTGGGCGGTGAGCATTGAATCACCGTAACGCGTCACGCTTCTTTTTGTATTTATCGTTTTAATAGTCTTCTTTTCTCTGTTTCGATTTGATGGGCTTTGCTGTATTATATTTGATGTCTGTTTTACAGTAAATCTAGACTCTATTCAGTTCTTTTTTTAAAACACTGAATAACTTATCAATGTTTGTGATTTTTTGCAGTTATAGCTTTAAATTAAACGTGCATGAAATCACAAAACTCGAGACAATTCTTTATCTAATAAAAAAAAATGTCTAAACAAAAAATTTCATGTAAATACACAAAAATGATCTTGTAGAGGAAGGGAACTTTTAATGAAAGTTCAGTGCCTTGTTTTTCAACTCGGATCAGACTTTGACGTCAGTTTGTAAAACACTGAAATTCGTTTTGTTTCCATTTTTATTTCAATAAATTCAACAGTAACAACACAAAAGACTAGAAAGAGTATTGCACAAATAAGTCATGAAATGAAAGATTTTTGTAAAGTTTGTCATTACAAATATCAAATTTATGTTACAATCAAAATTGGCGCAGGTGTCTTTTAACCGGAAAATTATTTTTCAGGGGAGCGGTGTGCTATTTGCAGATCATATTTTGATTAAACCTTTTCATTTAGATCGATATAGGTGATATTTCTTTTTCATAATTTTGTAACTGTCGTCCCTGACTGATTATAAGTATGTTGAATGTAAGTCATAGCAGGTAAAACAATATATATTTCAAATTTAAACTAAAGAAAAAGAACTACACTTGATGTTTTCGAGTCTACTAACTCTAAATATAAATCAAGGCATTTTTTTTTTACTTTCTTCATTATTTTATAACCGATAGAATTGAGCGATATCGTTTGGAACTAGACTACTTTGTGAGCATTTATTTGTGTATTTTCTCCTTAAAAAATCTTAATTTTTACTTTGAGTATTAGTATTTATAAAAATTAGCATGAGACCAGTATAATAAAACGATAAGCAAAAGCAATAAAAATTGTAAAACAACACGCATAGAGCCGTTAAAATTAAGCAGAATACAGTGTTATATTACACCTTTCTAAACGTTAGCAATTCCAAATTAATTTCACATACATATTGAGTCAAGCTCTATATTTGTCAATATGCTTTTGTCAACGCTTATTCTAATATTACAGTTTCATTTCATAGACAGTCAATCGAATAGCTTTCAGATGGTGTCCTTATTTACAATTCGTTGTGTGAGAAGCCTCGTGGAATTCACCAGGTTCTCCAAGCACAAAGTGCTTTTTAGTATTTGTTAGCAAAAAATAATGTCTTCCAATATGAGCATTGGTTTTAAGCACTGCTTTGCACCTTATGTTACAATTCTGAAGACAAGTCTCCTCTCGGGAGAACCTGTTCAAACAATCGCTGAGCGAACTTGTGACAAAGAGGAATATCCAGCTGAAGCAAGATATAGCGAGTCTCTGTAATTCGCATGCGCAAGCGATGAATTAACTTCCTGTGAGCTGCTATGACCCTGTGTATCATGGTAAAGAATTGGAACTCTGACCAGTCGATGTCCAGCGGCAATCTGGGACATATTAGCTGCCTCCAATTCTGCTGCAAGTTGTCTCTTCCATTTGTTTCTTCGATTCTGAAACCAGATTTTAACCTGAGTCTCTGTGAGTTGTAATGATGCCGCTAGACCAGCTCGCTCAGAACTTGATAGGTATCGCTTCATATCAAAAGTGCTCTCTAACTGAAAAACTTGGCTACGGGAGAAAACAGTTCGGGTTTTCTTTTTTCTTCTGTTTTTCCTGTCCTCGTCTTGGCTGTCGCTCAAACTGGACTCCATTGAGGCAGTATTTGCGCCTTCATCATCCGATTTTGAATCGGAGACCTCGGCTTCCGGTGAAGATGACCTTGACCTTGGAGAGATACAAAGGTCATGAGAATCCTTACTCGCCGTTTCAGAATGGTTGACAGTGATTGGGTTTCTAAATATTGGCGATAAAGCTTTTGGCTGTAGATGAAGTTTGTTGACTAGGCTACTGGCTTCTATAAAATTAGAAACAAAATATCAAAATTAGGATTAACGTCTAATTTGAACTAAATACAAACCAATATTTCAAATCAAAATTAAGAGGGAAAAAGATGAAATTTTTTTTTGTCTTTGATTTCGTGTTACAATGTAAGGTCAGATGACACTTTGTAACTTTGAGAGCATTTTGATTGGGGGTTGTCCCGGTTGTGTCTGAAAGCTGGATACTTGTCCGAGCATTACAAAAATATTAAAATCCACAATTCTTCATTTTTTATTTCAAATGTTCCATTAAATTAAAAACTTAAATAAATCAATCCCAAGGGAAATATAAATATATAGATGTTACGATAGAAATTATGATACATTTTTGGCTGTCGATAGAGATCGCTAGAACTCTTATCCAATATAATATAGTTTTACCGTGTTATTTTTAACCCCAAAAAATTATAATAAAAATAAAAAATATGACGAAAAATTTGTTCAGAAACGATAGAATTAAACCAAGAGATCTAAGCTCTATTAAAAAAAATAGCAATTAAAGCAACCGGGTAAAAAGAATTTTTCATTCACAACTTTTTAAAATTAGTTTATTAAACGTTACAAAAAAATGTCACTGAATTCTAAAATCAAAGTGTGTCTGACTATGCAATTTATTATGTAGTGAATCGTATCATGTAGGGAGGAACAGTCTCTCGTTTTTAATGAAATTTGGATTATCCAATTTTATTTTTTATTTAAATTTATTTTACAAATATATTTCATTATAAGAAATAGATCATTCTCTAGGCATTTAAAAAAAAACAACGCATGTTTTTGATACTTGTTGATAGTGAAATTGTTAAATAACCTTCTTGTTTAATATAAGTAGTTTCTTTAAGTTGAAGGTAATATTATTGCAAAATTTTATCGATTTATCCAATTTAAATTCAGATCAATGAGCATTGCTGTTAAAGTCAAATTTAACGGAAAATTCGATTTCCCTAAAATAAAAAGTCAATTATGCGTGTATCCTTTATTGAGAGCGTATACTTTAACTCTATTTGAACATTTCAAGAACTTCAACTTGTCCTGCACAGTATTGAAATTAAAGCATGGATAAAAATGATTTCAAAGAAAGACTTCATTTTTAATTTGATTTTCATTCTAATTCAATTCAAAATAATTTCAATATTTCCGATTGAAAGGTGGATATCCATAGGTAAGAAAATGGAGAATTTTTAAAATAGACATATAAAAATGTTAATGCATAAGATTGCAGTCGCAATAAACGGGAAAAAAATCGCCTTTCCTCCTCATTTATTACAACTTTGTTTCTAACGATTGAAGAAAATGGTAGTGAAGAACAATTATTCGTAATTGATCAGAGTTTGTTCCTTTATCGATGCCACTCAATTTCCTATATTTTTTTCTCTTCCCTAATTTGACATGCTCGTGAATAAATCAATGCATCGGCCAAAAATCTCTTGGCTGTAGCGATGCACTGAGAATCAGAACAATGGTAGGCATTATCATTTCAACAAAAATTAAGCTGGCGTGAAATGAGTTGTTAAAAGGTTGTCAATTTTATGCCATTTAGCCTTCCCTAAGTATGCTCCCTTCCATTGCTTTCCACAAACAAAATCGGTGATCCGTAATTAATAGACTCTTTACCGTCGTCGGTTTCATTCTTTACAATCGCCTTCCTGTCAAGTACTTCCATTAATTGAAGAACTCTGGATGAGCTATTGTTAAGCAGAATTATACCACTTACTTCTTGTAAATATTTTTTTTTCTAGATACCCTTATAAATTCTCAAGTATTTATCAATATTTTGTAGCAACTTTGAAGGCCCTTTTTACGCTTTGATTTCTATCAAGTGTATATATATGATTAATATGTGCATCGTTTAAAGATAAAATGCTTATACATTTAAAAATTAAATGTCAATTTAAGTGAAGCTCCTTGGTGGAAATACACTTCTAACAAACTATAGATTTTATAAACATGATTCCTCAATTTAATAATAAGTATATTTTATGCAACTTAAAATCAGACGGTATAAAATACTTAAGTTATTTGAAACGATTTTGTAAAATTTATGAAATACCATAATACCAATATAACTGATATATCTTGTTCAGCTACCCACACATTATTTTTTTTCTAAAGAATTCTTAAAATTGGATTTGTTAAGAAAATGTATGTGGAAGTTAAGTTCTCTGTTGTCATATTGCTATTTTTCTGAGGTCAATATCACACTATCTTTTGACCAAACTGTCCGAATTTATATATCATTTTATGGAAGCGTTTCAAAATGTTATTTCTGAAGCTGCTAACAAAATTAATTATCTTAAAGATTATTTGATTTTTTGGGGAAAATCCAGCAAAAAAAAAAATTAATCAAAAATTACATAAACGTTTTAACGTTTGTACTTTCTGCAAATGTTAAAGGGGGTCAAAGTTTTTGAACACTATGCATCGCCACCACAAATTTTAAAAAATGGTTTAAACATTAAATAAAGAAAACTTTAATTACGAAAAAAAAACCCATCAATCTAACTGCATTTGACTTTTCAAATAACTAATAATATTTGTTTCTGTATTACTCTTCTGATATTAATGCCCATTAATTCTGATTTTTGTAAATAATATTTTTCCTACACAATCGTTATTTTTTTCTAAACTTTGCTAAAATTGTAAATGTATCATTTTTACATAACTGCTGAATAAAGATTCAGATGCAAAAAAGCTATATATAGCCGCATGCAAGTGTTACATTATATTATGGTCAGTTAAAATGCTTTAAAGGAGATTATAAAATTCAATTTGAAATTGCAAATGCATTGTAAATTATACGGCGCTTTTATTGTTATTCCATGATTCCTCGAGCACCACATGTATACAGTAGTTACGTGAAATTCTGACGTTTTGTCTTAAACTTCAGCTTACATAAGAATAAGGAAGATTTTCCAGAATAATTTTTAAATTTCCGTATGCTATATAACACTGTTGAATTACTTGGGTTTGTAAGTGGTCGTATTGAAAAATCACAACTTTAAAAAAAGCAAGTGTTAATAAATAAAATAACCTGTTATTATTGATCATAAGATTCTATAATTTTGCAGTGCAATACTCTGAATACTTCTTGTACAATGTATATGTGTAAACTCAAGTGCACAATGAACGTTAACACAGTGTTTAATGGTTATAAGTTCCACCAATCTTATCATAAAAAAATGTGTGTGTGTCATGTAAAAGTTTTGAGGGTAAACGAGTACAATTTTAGCTAATGTAGAGTTCATCATATTTTCGAAAAATAAATAAATCACACTTAATTAAATCTGCTGTTTCCAAAATGACACATAAATTTATTAAACATGTATACAATTTAAAATACTGAGTATTTTAAATATTCTATACTGTGGTATAGTTTAAAATGCACTCTACTCTGAACTCCATGATCATATTCTTATCTAAGTGTCCCTTCTCTGCAGTTAAATTCACATTATTCCGTCCCGCTCAAAAACACTTAAAAATTGATATTAAATGCCTAAAACTCTAACCCTTTTGATCATATAAATATCTACGTTAGGAACGCGTGCTACCGTTGCGGGAGATCTCAATTATCTCTTGTTAAATTTTCACATGTGAGAACTCGGGTGATTTTAGTGTTACGTCATCAAAGTCTACCGGCGACAGTCGTGTCATGTATGCTTGGGTGAAATTGAGGATTTCCAGTAAAAAAAGGTAAAGTGTTAAAATAAAACACAGCTTTGAAAGCTTAGCAGATTATCTTATATCATTACTTAGGGTTTAACACCTTATTTTATTGGCGCCATCAATTTGCAATTTTTTTTTATCTTCTAGGTTTTTTTCCTCATATTTCTCTAAATAAAATATAAAGTAGACTTATAAAATTGATAGTTTATATGTTGTAAATGTTAATGATTGCTGTTGAAAGAACTTACGAGTTTTCTATTGTAATAGTGAGTTGAATTTCAAAAATTACTTTTGATTAAAAAAGAAAGAAAGAAATTAATTGATAAAATGAAGATATTTTCTTTTCATCACAACCGGATTTTCTTTTAGAAATGAGAAAATTTTCTCAGTGTCTTTTATTTAACAATTGAAATATAGTGTCTTGTACTTGTAGTTATTTTCAAATGAAAAATCGGCCATTACGAGCGAGAATGATCTATAGTTTTTGTTATTGATTTTCAGGAGAAGAAAAAAAAAACATAAAGAAAACAACATTCATAATGCAAAATAAAATTAGAGATTAAAATTAATTCAAAAAGCTTACGCGACATGTATTTGAAAAAATATTTATTTTATCAAAACATTTTTTTTTAGGTAATACGAGTTCACTGAATGTTATTTTTCAGCTATACATGAAAGTTTATATATATAAGAACATATGATATAAACAAAAAATATGATACCTGGATTGATATATATTTCTGGGCCAATTTTTGTTTCGAAAGATACAAGTAATAAATTTCCAAAATATCAAGAAATTGTGAACAATTTTTGATGTTCATAATCCTACCTTTCTGCAACCATCCTTATTAATCTATACAATTTTTATTTCACTTCAAATCCAATTATTGTTAAACTTTGAATGAAAAACCAAAAACTACGCGATTAAACTTGTTCATTTTACTAATGACTAAAAGTGTTCTTTTCTATTTTTTGACAAAAATTTGCTTGTATCATCCGTCCTTGACTTTAAAAACTATTTCCAACACGTATACACTTTATTTAAAAAACTATGCAATTTAGAATAAAATTAAAAATACTAATTTGTTTGTTCATTTCTTAGTTAAGATAATAATATCTCAGCTAATCAAACCTAATACTAATTGATATTTTTCAAAGATTTTTTCAAAATTTAATTTTTTGATAAATATATTTAATATATAGATAAAGTTCAGATAAGTACTTTAAATTAATACTTACGAGAAACTTTTTCTTGATGAAGCTGCTGTAGAAATTGGTGACCGGCGGTATACCACTGGTACCAAGCCGGGAGGGACGAGAGGGGGGACCCGGGAAAACCATTTGATCCCCCCTCCGGCCTCATGGAGAATAATTTGCTGACTTCCAGGGAAGGGAAGCCGATCTTGGACACGACCGCCGGCTTGTCGCTGTCTTTGTTTTCCGCTTTTTCCTTCTCGTCTGCTTCTCTGGCTAGGATGCGGCTGATTGAGAAAGATTTTCCATTCTGTAGGGCATTTGTGGAACTGGAACCCTTTTCTTCACTTGCCATTTTCAAAAAAAAAAATGTTTGTCCTCTCTGATTAAGTTCTGCGAGATCACCAAAATTTTCTGTTAAATTTCTTTACTCTCAGTTCACATTTAAAATGTGTATAAATTGTCAATGGATGCTTAACACTCTTTGACTTTACCGAATGTAATTTGAATATTTGCCGACGCTCTAAAAATTAGATCAATTTCTTGTCTAATTGCTGCTTTTACAATGCGAAAAATAGAATCCAACATAGGATTTCAGGCAACAATCTGTTTTTGAAAAAGATAAAGTCCTTAATGTTGACTTACAATTGTTCGCTCAATACTATATGTAAAGTGATTCAACAATGGCGCCCCGCCTATCTCATTAAGAATAAAGCAGCATCGCTTTTCTTTGACTGTCATTGGTTCAAAAATTGATCCGATAATTACAGCTCTGAGGAGTTGACAAAATATCCCATCGCTGCTAGTAGCATTTTACCGTGAGTGTTTTATTGCGGATGGAAAATGCATTTTTCCAAATGAAGCAAGATGGAGGGAGCTAAATTAGGGGCCACTAAATAAAAATACTACAAAGGAGTCCTATCGTTCGAAGATTTGTATCGTTTAAATTCTATTCATTCGGAACTCCTCCCACTTAATCACGTATTTGATAGATATCTGCGGAACGATAAATTCTAAAGATTATGGAGAGGAGACGTAGAAATTTCTACTCTCTCCAATCCAAGAGTCGAGAAATATTTCCACCTGCCGAAAATTAGATACAAACACTCGTATCAACTCCTTTAGAAAGACAAAGACAGTTTTAAGACACCCCGCCGTACAGCGATCAGCGCCAGAATCGTCCAAACGATTATTTTGGCTCATGTGTTTTAGAAAATTACAACATGTATAAATACGATATCTGTAAGAGAAATCTGCGCCAACCCCCCTGGAGCCCTGAGGGCGTGTTCTATCACAGTGTTTATCAGCACCGCGTGCTCTATTGTCCAAAAAAGTTCGACGCCTTTGTCCGAGGGCTTTTAACGTCCGCGCGGCTCCGGGCTCCTGCGGTTGGGGACAGACTCTGACAAATTCGCGATGAAAATATCAACTGATTCGTTAAATTGATTACAAATTAGTTTAAAGCACTCGATTTGTAGGCCCCTTATCAAGATCGCCTTCCTCTAAAGTGTAATTAGGTGCTTTTCAATCGACGGAAATAAATGACCACGCAGTGTATGAAATGTAATTGGCCGCAGTGAAGTGGACAGTTTGAGCAATAAAGAGGATTTTATCGTTGTTGACTATTCTCGGATATTCTTACATTGTAATTACCGCCATTTTTTTTCAAACATTTTGAAAATACGGCGAAAACTGGCATTTAAAAAATGTGAATTTCATTTCTAATTTTTCTTTATAGAATAGCCAAACAAGACAATTCATTACTTCATTTTTACGAATTAAAGACAATTTATATTTTTTTAAGATTGAAGTTTAACCCCCCCCTCTCTCTCTCTTTTAAATACAAAAAAGGTTTTAAAAGATTTTATTCACATGTAATTATTTTTTAACATAAGCAAAACAAGAGAATTACTTCATTTTCACGAATTAAAGAAAATATCAAGGATTTGCGCATTTTTTTTAACGTATCTCTCTCTTATTTTTATTATTTTAATAGTGCAGATGTCGAATCCCCCATTTTTTATTTTAATTTATATATAAAAGATATAATTCAGATAATACAGTATATCCTAATTCCGTATATTTCATGTGATTTAGGACTTAAAACATGTCAGTAAAAGAGCACCAGAAAAAAGGTATCCTGATACTTAATAAAACCCTAAAAGTTTCAAAGATTATTCCTCCAAGCTCATAAGAGGACATTTAGACGATATATTTTCCAAATTGCAATAATGTTTTAGGTATACACTCAATTTTCAAGTCATTTTAGTAAATGTATTGTTTTTTTATTAAATGCCTTTGTATGCCCCGGAATCGAAGATTCGGAGTTATATAGATTTTATAGTTTAAGATGTATTTTATTCATAAGCATACGATATGAATATGGACTGAAAAACAGGCAAATATCAGGCCTATATTAGTTCTCTCCATTTGAGACCAAGGTAAAAATGTAAAAATTGTCTACATTTGAAGTTTTACAAAGACATGTATTATAAATTGATTTTAAAGGGTTACAAAGTATAAAATTGAAGAAAAATGAAGGGGGGAAAAGAAAGAAAAAAGTTTTTGCCTTACATGTCCGCAAAAACTTTAAAATTTGCTCATAATTTGGAGTGGGTGAAGCTTTGGCTTTCATATTTCACAGATTTGTTCCTTGTAACAACTTTTCTCAGGGTACCACCAAATTTGACCACTTGAACCTGACCTTGAAGTCTGATCCTCTTTTTAGCTCTACTGGTCAGAGACCAGAGCTTATGCGAGAGTAATGCGTCCGTCGTCCGTCCGTTTGTCTGTCTGTCTGTCTGTAAACAATTTTTCAAAATGCTACCCCTCCTACAGTTTGGTCTGATTTCAATATAACTTGGCACACAAGTAGACTACAATAAGATACATAATTCTGTATAACGGTTTTTGATTTCGATGAACGGTGTTGCCGTGGTTACTAAAAACAGAAATTTCTGTGAAATACTTTTAAAATGCTACTCCGTTTTGGTCTGATTTCAATATAACTTGGCACACAAGTAGACTACACTAAGATACATGATTCTGTATATTGGTTTTTGATTTCGATGAACTGTGTTGCCGTGGTTGCTAAAAATAGAAATTTCTGTGAAATACTTTTAAAATGCTACTGCTCCTACAGTTTTGGTCTGATTTCAAAATAACTTGACATACAAGTAGACTACACTTCAATACATAATTCTTTGTATCAGTTTTTGATTTCAATGAACGGTGTTGCCGTGGTTACTAAAATACATGTAGATATTTCTGTGAAATACTTTTAAAATGCTACTCCTCCTACAGTTTTGGTCAAATTTCAATCTAACTTGGCACACAAGTAGACTACACTAAGATACATGATTTTGATTATCGGGTTTTGATTTCGATGAACGGTGTTGCCGTGGTTACTAAAAATAGAAATTTCTGTGAAATACTTTTAAAATGCTACTTCTCCTACAGTTTTAGTCTGATTTCAATCTAACTTGGCACACAAGTAGACTACAATAAGATACATGATTCTGTGTATCTGTTTTTGATGAACGTTGTTGCCGAGGTTACTAAAAATAGAAATTTCTGTGAAATACATTTAAAATGCTACTCCTCCTGGACTACACTGAGATAGATAATTATAAGTTTTGTGTTTTTGATTTTGATGATCGATGTAGCCATCATGGTAACTAAAATTAAAAATTCTGTTTAGTTTTATTATAAGCTATTCCTACAGTTGTAGTCTTATTGCAATCTGGCTACAAAGAGAGACTTAATCAAGGATCATTATTCTATTTGTTGCTTTTGTAAAGTTTTTAGTCCAAACTGCTACTTTTCTCTTCCTTTATTATAAGTACAAACCAGTAGAGCTACAGTCTCGACAGAGACTTCTGGTTACAAAAGTACTTCCAAAATTTAACATCGGCTTCAACTTTTGAACAGTTAGTGCAAGGTCTTTCATTCTTCTCACGTGTATTCATAGATACAGTTCTTTCAATGGGTTTTAGTACTTTTTGACCTTGACGTTTGAGTTTGACCCACCAAAAAACTTTTACCTTGGTCATAACTTTAATTTGAACAGTTAGAACCGAGGCTTTCATATTTCAAAGGTCTATTTCCTGAGACAAGACCTTCCTTTGGATAGCACAATTTTCACCCTTTGACACCGACCTTGTGTTTTACTTGCATTTTAGAAACTTCAACCCGCGCTATAAATCTGTCATACGGGGAGACCAGTTTTCCAAAAACATATCTTGTTTTCCTACAATAACGTTTTTTTTCCTACGAATACATGGGACCCGTGTCACAAAGCTGACTTTGGACCAAGTTAGATCTCAGGAAAAGACTTTCCTCCATTCATTACTAATTCGTATAAATTACCTCGTCTTATCTTAGGACATTCCAAAGTTATGTCATAATTTTAAGACAGTTAAATTGATGGCTTAAGAAGAAGAAACTAAGTATTGCGGCTGCACATGTAATGATAAATGTTTGCTTAAGTCAATGTCTTTCCTTAAATGCCAATACTAACCGAAACTGACATACTATTTTTGATGACATGAAGTCGATGAAGTAAGTTCAAGGCAAGCAAATCACAAGTCGTTGGGGAGGTCTAGACTGTGACATTACATGCAAAGTTGTCTAAAAAGTGCAATGTTTTTTTGCAACACAAATCAAAACAGAAATATAAATATATGAAATAAAATATATTTTTAAGTTTCTTTGGGATAACACACGAAGTTGGCCATTCGAGAGCTTTAAGATTTGATAACGTGACCAACTTTACGTCATAAATGAAACTCAGTGTTCAAAAGTTATGTCCAAGATTAAAATTTTACAAAGGTAGGTTAAACCTAAAGGTAAAGGTAAATGACCAAAGTTGTCTAAGATAATGGTTCAAAAGTCAAATTCATTGCTACTGAAAATAAAGGTCTTGCCACAAGAAATACACCTGTGAAGTATGAAAGCCATTTCACCACCCGTTCAAGAGTTATGCCCAAAGTTAATATTTGTGAAAGACAATTCATTGCGTTGTCACAAGAGTACACCGCTCCTTTTTTAAGCAGAACTCTTTTGTATTGATGTGAAGCAGAATTTGTTTAAAATCTTAAACATGAGAAGAAAGAAACATTTCCTTTAGCCTTCAACTCGACATCTGGATATATCGACGACGTATTATCAATTAACAATAGTTAATACGTCGACAATATATCCCAATGAGCTTGAAATATAAAAATTACTACATACCAGTCTGACACATCCGTCACATATTTTACCAGAAAAGACGTCAATCGTATTCTGAAAACAAAGGATTATGAAAAACCTGATGACTTGAAATTTTCAATCGTCAAATACCCTTTCTTATGCACGAATATACACTTATCATTTGCAAATGGGGATTATATCTTTCTGTTGATTCGGTGCGCTCAAGTACACATGTATGCTCTGCGTATGACCAATTTCTAAAACGAGGTTAGGTTTATACAAAAAGTTGAAGAAACAAGAATATCAACAATCTCGTTTTAAGTCATCATTTCGTAATTTCTCTTGTCGGTACAATGATCTTGTAAGCTAATGCAATCAATCATTAAGTCAAATACTTACTGACGTTTTTCATACTAGCTGTTGGGTCATTATTCACACACAAAATTGTCGACGGATTTTCCCGTTATTTCCTGATCATGTCAAGGATCACACAGCGGGTGTGACCGGCTGGCAGAGGATATTCACTCCTTCATGGCACCGGATTCCGCGTCTGATTTGTTGAGGTCCGTGTTTGCTCTGCCCTGATTTGTATTGTTTGAATGGACTTTCGATTTTGAATACTGTTCATTATTGACTTTCATACACATGAAATATAAATACTTTAGATCTTGTCAGCCAGAAGTGATTGCCAAGGTCAAATACATTGCGTACAAACAGACAAACATTTGAACAGACAGAATGTCAGAGCAAAGGTAGAAGGAACAGTTGCTGAACTGATTCACACAGGTGTCCTATTGCTATCTGTATTCGTCCGTCGTTCATCGTTTTCAAACTTCTCTGAAACCTCTGAACCAATTTTAGGCCAGTTTTAGGTCACCCGGGTCACCCAGGTGTCCTATTGCTATCTGTTTTCGTCCGTCGTTCATCGTTTGTTAACATTTGGACATTTCCGATTTCTTCTGCGAAACCTCTCAACCAATTTTAGGCCAGTTTTAGGTCTCCTGAGTCACTCAGGTGACCTGTTGCTATCTGTTTTCGTCCGTCGTTCATCATCCGCTAACATTTGAACATTTCCAAGTTGTTCTTTGAAATCCCTCAACCAATTTTATGTCAATTTTAGCTAACCTGAGTCACCCTGGTGACCTATTGAATCTCCTCTGCTGAATATTAAACTATTGAATTATGAACGTAGTTATGACGAGCAAGGGTGCCTCTTCCAACACTGTGAATTTCATGGCCCTTGAATTAGGGGATCTGATAATAGGGTTGGGCTCTACTGATCGTTTGGTGAAAAGCATTAATGCTTTCAAAATCTTCTCTTAGATTCCTGGGTAGCATGCCGACAATCTAATTACTTAGTATTGATGAGAAAATATGCCTCATCAAGAATAGTAAATTTCATGGCTTCTGGGTCAGGGTTACTGTATATATGTGTGTGTGAGGGGTACGCTTATGATTATATACTGAAATAGAATTAATGCTTTGAAATCTGCCCTTTGGTATTAATAGTTATGATGAGCAGTGGTACCTTTTAAATTTTTAAATGTGTGATCCCAGAGTCAGGAGTTCCTGCGTGTTGGGGCAATGCTGATTATATAGTGGAAGTGCATTTTTTTCTTTGTTCCTCAGCTCTGCTGCTGGGTATGTAGTAATCAAAGTAAGCATGCTATGTGTATAGTTATGATGAACAATGGTGCCTTTTAAACATTGTGAATTTCATGGCCTCTGGTTCAAAACAATTCGTGGAAAGTTGTTGCATGATACTCTGGTAACCTATATGGCCCATCAGCCACTTGTTTATCTACTTAGGTCATGCTATCTCGGGGTTCGAAATCAAGACCATCATCAGCAATCTCTTTCACTCCAAAGCTAACTGATATAGAACCAGTAGATATAGGCAGTAAAATTAAAAGGAGACAGAAAGAAAACCTCCGATACTTTATACTGAGCAAGAAATTAAAGCAGAGGTAGAATAAGTCGAAAGATAATTTTAAAAATACAGATAGCGTTTGCAGAGGGGAAGGGAAAGTCAACAAGAAAGATTTGTCAAAGTTAAATCATACTTCTGTTCATATCCTTTCAATGTGGAGGTTTACCCTTACCTTCCACCCTTTTCCTTTTCAAGTTTACGCTTTAATTGCTTGAAATAACCCGACTTGTATTGTTAATTATAGCATTCATATTGACAGTATGCCGAGAATTAATAGGTAGAGTGGAGGGGTATTTCATTAGTCCATAATACAACTTACGAAATGTCCTAGAAATAATTTAATCTAAGATTGTTGTGTAAAACAGCTCTGACAATCTAAGGAACTTTCCTAATATCAACAGAGACATTTTTTTTGTCTGAGCACACGTTTGTAAAACAGTTCCCAGTCCCCCTCTTTCATTTATAGCTATAGCCAACTTATCTGTGAAATATGATTGCTGGTGTCCATTGGGTATACAATATGATTTGATAATTCTGGAAATTCATTTTCATGCAAGAATTTATTGTGGGAAAAGGGTGGTTTTCAGACAAAAAAAAAAAACGGTTTTCTGAACTCCTCAATGTAGCCAAGTCTTCTTTAAAATGTGGTGGATAATCTATAGATGTTAACTAAGGTTTCTTAATTTTCATTTTAATAGTAGAGGCGAATTGGAGAGAAAAAAAGACCGTCCTTCCAGAATTCATCTTTCATTTCTATTAGTTAGCAAAACTTTTTAAGCAATGACTGATAATGTCCTGTGAGCAGGAAGTTCCTGTAATTTTCTTTTTAATCAAAAAGGCATGTTGGGAGATCTCTGCAGATCTAGTTTAAACTAATTTATACTTCATTAAATTCTTTCTAGTCAGTCTAGTTCAATAACATTAATGCATAATGTACTGGACACAACTTTTATTTGAGTTATGAAACTACGTATTTGTTTTATATACGTATTTTTCGGCCACCATTCCTCGGATTGCCCCAAGGTGAAAAGTTAATCCCAAAACGTACATGATATCACCTATATTGTATTTAAAAAGAGGACTTGGCTACTGCTTGAGTTAAAAATTAATTTGAGGAAGAAAACAGAGTGACAGAAGGACGGGTGAACCAGGATAACAACATTTACATGGTATATATGCTTAAAAACAATGGATTATGGACGGATACATTTTAATACATTTGAACAATCAAATAATGTATTTTTAAAAACTTTATTAGTCTTGATTGAAAAAGTGGATCAAAAGTGCAAGTAGAAATTAAAAAAAAGTCAAAATTGGCCCACAATAAAAAGTCATAATTTATTAAATAAATCAAAACAATTACAAAAAAATGAAAAAAAAAAAAATCAAAATCCTTCACATTAGAGCATCTGTCAAATCATAATTAAAATTCAAAAGTGTCATGAAATAAAAAAAAGATTGCCATCATGATTTAAACACAAACAGTACACTGTACGTGTACCTTCTAAATATATTTTGTTGTAATGTTTCAATATCATTGTCAACTTGAAAACATTATAGAACAGTGTTTTGCAAAGTAACAAACAAAATCATAAGCAGCTGCTAACACAAGAAATGTTTTATATACGTGAAAAAAATCCCAACACCTATATAGAAATAAGGAGTATGCTAGTAGATGAAAATAAGAATAACAGATGAAGGAAAGAGTTCAAGTAAATACTATAACTTTATGTTTACCAAATACGGAGTACATGCGCTCGCTATGTTCTATTAGCACAAGCGGCTTGTAGAATGTTTTGCTCTTGGGTGCGATGATGTGCATCAAAGCGCCCTCTGCGTTCAACTGATGGATGTTATTGCTGTAATATCCACAAACAAAAACATTTCCAGTAGAATCTGTAGAAATCCCGCGCGGCGATCTCAGCGTAACATGAGAATACTGGAAAATTTCGGTTCCATCCAAAGTTATGCAGTACAGGGACCCTTTTTCAACGGCGTCTGAGTAGTAGATGCGATTTTTATCTCCAGAGCACACGTAATAAATCTTATCCCCGGGAACTCTAAGGAAATTTCGATAAACTAAGCGATGATCATCGACCAACTCTGCAACCTCCAGGCCTTGAACACAGGCAACAACTATGAAGCCCTCTAAGTATGCTATTCCAAAGCAGTTCGTTCTGGTGTGGTAAACATGCTTGTCCGGAAGTGGAATTTGGCCGTACTCAATTACTTGAATTTGACAGTCGTTATGCAGAGTGACCGCTATCATATCACTCCCGTCTCTTTCAGGAAGGGGCGTAAGATCCCAAGGGTTCTTTTTGAATGATATAGTGAACGATTCGTCACGATGACCCATTTCGGTATAACCTCGAATTTCTCGACCCGTGTTGTCAACAAGAACCAGTTTGGATTTGTAAGAACAGCCACCTGTAATTTTGCTATGTGAGTATTTGATGACCATGAAATCATGCGTACTCTCTCTTGGTTTACTCTTGTTGACCGACTTTTTGCTACGTAGTTTATTCCAGTCCTCTGATACTACGTTTGGGATGATGGGAGTCGACCGGAAGTCTACAGACCCTAGAGAATCGAGATTAGAAGTCAGATCGTTTTGTTTAAGTTCGTAATTTACTCGTTTAACTTTCGACGCGCGATGTTGAACTTTTTCTTCTAAAATGGCGCACTGTTGCCCAACTTTTCCAAGCTCGTTAATAACTTGTATTCCCGAGGTTGATCCCATTAAGGCATGGAGAAGATCCTTATAATAAGCTACTGTCATTCGCTTTGTTTCAAAGGAGTCCATTTCCGCTTGCAATTCGGATATCTTTTGCCTATGTTTCTCTCTTAATTCTTCTCGTAGATTTTGTTCCAGCGTATCTAAATGACGGTCAATTTCTTCGCGAAATCCTCTAATTGCATCTTCTTCTTTGCTTTTTTCCGCTTCGAGATTTTTTATATTTTCTTTTCTACCTTGTACAATTTCATCTGTCTGAGCATTGATTGATTTCAGCATTTGAGAGAGTATATGAGTTTCCTTTGTATCTTTTAAAGATTTTGCAGCTTCTTCTGTAGTAACCACATCATCACAATTTTTATGAACCGTCTTCTTGCAAACTTCGCAGCAAGTCTCGCGATGATCATGACAAAAGTAGACCAGCTTTTCATTCATATGATTTGGACAAAGTCCTGGAGCATACAACATCATTTTGTCTTTCTGAGCCTCTTCAATTGTTGCTGTTTTATGAATGTCCGAAGATGTTAAACCTCGGTGATAATTGTCGTGTTCTTTGCACAAGGTTTCTGCGCAGTAAGAACACCATGTAACGGCAGTAGATTTCTTCTGTGTTCTCAAACATGGTTTGCAAAGCTTCTGTTTCAGCATTCTTTCAGCCATCAGAGAGGAAATGAAATGATTGGTCGGGAGAGACTTTGCAAACTCTAAAGGGTCTGTAATGGCACGTGCACTTGAGACAGGCGTAGCACAAACTGGACATCGAATCTGAACGGCTTTCCCTTGTGATAAGGAAGTAGCAACATGGCGACCGATGCACGATTCGCAAAAAGTATGTAAGCAGGGCAGACATTTGGGTGAGGTAAGTTCCTTAGCACATACAGGACATTTTGAAACTTCGACCTCATCTGTTCGTAATGAAATCATCGAAGCTCCGATAGCTTCCATATTAATATCCGGGGAAATGGGACGTACTTCGCTTACTTTTGACCTTATAGAAGGTGTCGGTTTCGGAGACTCCATTTTGGTCGGTGTTACCATTGGAATACTAAGATTGTCCGCTGATATCCTCGAATGACTGACATTGTCCGCTGTTTTCCTGGAATGATGACTGATATTGTCCATTGTGTTCCTCGAATGATGGCTGGCATTGTCTGCTGACACCTTAGACAAACTGGCGTTTTCCGCAGTCATTTTTGATCCAGGTTTACTAAGGCCGCTGTGTGCACCATCGTTTGGGACGTTGTCCAGTGTCACCTGTGATCTGTTCAAAGTTCCATGGCTTTTATTGATGTTGGGTTGAGATCCTTGACTTTTATTCAGAGTAACATTAGATCCATGGCCATTATTAAGTGTAGCAACAGACCCCTGACCATAATTTAGGGTTGAGTTAGATCCTTCTTTTCTTTGTACATCCATTTGAGGTAGATGTGCAGACATTTTAAACCAACTTTACGTATTTCATTCTGGCTAATAAATGCCTGCCACTCGAATGATCATTTGATCTAAAAACTCGCATAGCAACTTAAAACATAACTACGGTAGCCCTTCCCAGTCTTTCTTCTAAAAATAAAAAAGACGCTCCGGTGATTTATACTCAAAAGAAAACACAGTCTCTAATAAAATAAATCTTGGTTTTAGTTTATCAATATTTGATTGAGTGATATCAATTAGATTTCGAAAATACTGAAGAATTTATACTTTGTTCATTATTTCACTGTTATTTGTTTGATGGTACATATATTTCGAGCATTTAAAAAAAATTCACTGTACCTTTCGAGCATTTTTAAAAAAAAATGACTGTACCTTTAAGACAAACTTTTAAATGCTTTTTTAATCAAGTGCTTAGATTTTAAAAAATGTCAGAACTTCCTGAAAGTACTATTAGATTTTTGAAATTCTTTGCTTCTATCAACATTTTTAATTGTAATTATATTTATCTAAATCAAACTGATTGCTTAGGTAAATATACTGCTTATTTTATTAAAACCATATTTCTGGTCATTGGTGGAAATAAACTTATACTGGACTAGCACGAATAGTGTTTAAGGAGAAACTATCAATTGCTTATGTAATTATAATTATATAAATTTAATTAAATTGAAACGATATTTACAACTATGCGAACGATAAAAACATTGAAAAGATCACAAAAACAGAAGTAATGATTTACGTAATACATGTATATACGTTCATATATTTTAAGGCGTTTGAAAAGTTCTATCCTTATTAAAGAAGATGAACAAATGTTAAATGTATTAGAGTATCACGAGCTTCCCATGGAGAAAAAAAAGAAAAAGCGTGATTTTTATTTCTACAGAAAGAAAAAGTTGGAAGTTTAAGATTTTTGAATTTACATAATAAAAGAAAAAAAATTCACTATTTACTTATTTTTTGTATTTTTGCAGTGAAGCCATATCCTTGAAGAAAGATGTAGCGTTTGGTCCACAAAAAGAAAAGGATTGCGTCGTTAAAATGATGTACCGTCTGCATATAAATGTTACCAAAATTAAGACAGGTACTTTGTACCTTACATTTAAAATGTCCAAAACAATAAAAGGGGGTTAGGTTTGATTGTCAGATAAGCCAATTCAATGGATGCTCCACGGATTGTTTATGACACAATCACACGTAGGATTTAAATGTTC
Organism: Saccostrea cuccullata; assembly: GCF_032062105.1. NCBI lineage: Eukaryota > Metazoa > Mollusca > Bivalvia > Ostreida > Ostreidae > Saccostrea > Saccostrea cuccullata. Next base: position 215,194 of record NW_026925128.1, read on the forward strand.
CTAATATTGTTTATCTGTAATGTTAATCAGGACATCTTAATTAAAGTTTAATTGAATTTATGAAACAGTTGAACATTTAATCTGATTACTTGTATTCACGAAAGATTTTATCTTTTTCAAAGGCAATGATAAAGTACAAAGTGCGAACTTCAATAAATAGACTGTTTTGTTTTTAATGCATTGATGTATGTGATATACATTGAGAAACTAAATGATGACGTACTTACAGTTACATATTTAGGTATAGAAAAGGTATCAAATCAACATTTTGTCGACCTTTGCGTATATTTTGAACCAAGCAATCTCTGCGTGCATGTATACGTGTATCTGACACTCATCTGCAGGTTTCAGCTATGCAACGTGGAAAATAGGGGGTGTCAATTAAGTTTTCTGTAATTCTAGGATGTCAAAGTGAAATTATCTGAACCTTTACCTGAAATGGAAATAAGTTTGACCAAGCGCTTTAATTTGAATGATTTGTAACTAATGAAGGATCGACCATAGCTCTTTGAGCAAACTTTTGTCTAGGCCTTAATTTCTAATATACTGCGACATACCTTATATAGTTCTTACAAAGACAAATCGAGTTGTTGTCGTTTTGCGATTGTACAAGTTATGTGCATATTTGAAAATATGATAATACATTTGGTCAAATCTAATCAAGCAGTACTGCAGCACAAAGTCGGAAAGCAAATTAGTTGTCAAACATCTGACAATCATACCATTGAAATATACAAATCTTAATCTTCCCTTCGCAGCTGCTAGTTGGTGACTCAACTCTAGCTAGATATAGAATTGGAAAAAGGTTTTATTACACATTATATTTTTCACCTTTTAAAATATGTAAAATACAATCTTGAGTTAAATGCTGACTAGACTGACGTTTTTCATACTAATCGTTAGGTCATTATTTACACACTGAATAATCGACGGATTTTTCTGTTATTTCCCGATCATGACAAGGAGCACACGGCTGTGTGAACAGTCGGCAGCGGTTGTTTACTCGTCCATGACACCTGATCCCAACTCTGATTGTTTGCTATGCTTCATTTCAATTTATATTGTTTAATGGACTTTCGTACTTTAATACTGATCCTTATCCCATATATTTCATCTTACCAATAATTGTTTTATTTTCACTTGGAATTTAAAATTGCAATAATTTTAAACTTACTGCATCTCTACATAACTACGGGTTTTTGAAAGCATTTTTTTGGGTAAATCCTTTAGGATGAAACTGAGATTTTGAAACCTTTTTTGCACGCCTATAAGACTCGAACAATCAAATTCCAAAATACAAATTGACTTCAGTCTAAAATATAATGCAGAACATGTATCAAACTTGATTTCAACAAAAAAGCAGTACGTGTTTCTTGCCACAATGCTCACCCGCGTTATATAAAATTGAATATTTAAAAACCTTTTTAAAAATTGATAAGGCACCACCAATCATATCCAAATAAGATGAATTGATTGCTGCTTAAAATTTTGAGTAAGCTTTTACAGGGAAATTGACGTTTTTGACCCAATATGCCCTAGAGTTGAAATGTCAATGCACAGTTTCAACTACTAGTTAACAAGCACTAGCTGTCAGCAAAGATTCAGATAGAACATAATTTTTTGACCATAGTCCATAAAATTTTATGAAACCTTTGTTATTAATTATGACCCTGCACATAGTGCATTGTCAATAAACATCCAATATCGTGTTATTTCAGATTTTGCAAAAAGAGAGAAAGTGATTGCGAATACAGGATATCGCATTATTCCTATTATCTAAGAATTACAAGGATAAATTTCTATTATAGAGTAGTGAAGTCGACAATTACATGAAAATGATTGTCCATCATGCTAACTATTACCTGTCTTCTCACGCATGCTCGAGGATAATTACAAACGGACAATGACGTGTCGTAATCATTAACGAACTTACTGAAATATATTTGCAAGAAAATAATCGGTATCTGTTTTGCTATTATGTAAGAGTCGCTTGTAATTAGTGAAAGGTTTGTATTCTTTATATTAATTGACATTGTTTAAATATTGTTATTTCAATAATCAACGAAGCAGCTTCGTTCACGTCATCTCTCAATATATTCATTCAAATTACAGATGATCTTAATCTAAATTACTCAGTAGCATGTACCAAATTATTTTAACTTTATATATTTAATTGATAGATGCTAGAAAATAATTTTAATGATATATTATCTCATACCTGCAATTTTATTATCCTATATTTCGAACAATTAAGAACGGAGATTAAAAAATATATTGATTTTTATAAAGAAACGTCCTTTATTAATATATTTTTGCTTTGCTCGATTTTAGCCTTTTGCATTGACATATATGTTACATTCTTGTCTTATTTTTATTCGGGAACCAGTCTTCTGAAATACGAACTTAGTTTGGACCTAGTTCGTTTTCGTTATACGTCTATTCAGAGTAAAATAAAGTCTTTGCTTACTATCTTTTCAAATTATGGTCTTCTTTCTGGGTCGCTTCTTCTTAATTGAAAAGAAGGGAAATTAATTTTTTTTCCCAAAGTTTTAATCTCTTTTGTTGACTGTCAATAAGTTATGATCACCATTATTAATCCAAATGAAGTGAAGATGATTGATTCATCTTTGTAAAACTATTAATAACGCCATCGATGTACTAGTTAAAAGACAGACATGAATTTTTATAAATAGAAGAGGGATTACATCCAGAGGGACCGACTGAAATTTACCTTGAGTAATACTTAATAAATAAAAAGAGTATTAAAATGTAATTATTCAAGGTAGGTCTAGGCTTTCAAAAATTAATGCCATATTTTTCATTTGAATACCATAAATACCTTTTATACAAGCTAGAAATTCCATAAAAGACATAACTTTGCACGCTTATTTTCAAACAACATGCCACAGAGTACATACCCGCCAAACTTCGACATCCAAAATTTACATAGAGAAATAGGATTTCATATTTTAATAAATTATACACTAAAACACACCTTTTTTACATCAAACCTAATGAAAATTAAGATATTTCATTCAAATATATATTTTTTTGATTTTCACTTGAAAACACTAACAAATTGAAGTTAAATCTGACAAAGTCCTTCAGAAAAAAGTACATTCTACTTGAATAATTTTCAAATTGTAAACTGCGCACCTGCTATTTCACGTTTTAAATCACTGGAATTATATCTAAGGTTAACAAAAAAATATATTTCATCATAATTGACCACAGAATTTTACAAAACAGTCTTAAGGGATATCAAGTTTTACAACCATTTTTTGTAAAATTTGAAAAAACAAAACATAAAAAGATTATACAATATAAAATTTTTTGTCTGTGTGCTTGTGTCTTAATTGACTTGTAGATCCAACAGGCAACGTGCGAAGTGTTTATTCATTTTTTTTAAAGTATATATATAAAGTGTCCTGTATACACAGTGACATTATAATTAGCAAACGCTTTTTGTATTGTGAACGATCGCCTTAAAAATCATTTCGATAGAAAAAGCGATATCCAGAAATTTAGAAACTGGTGCATTTAAAATTAAACCTGGATCCGGTATATATGGGCTTTTCTTAAATTATATAAAGTGTTGAAATTAAAACTAACAATTCACTTTTGTTTTTTAAAAAAGACTATTTATATTTTTCAAAGAATAGATGTTAAAGTTAAGAAAGGCGTCATTATTTTTTGTATGTGGTACCAATGTCATTTTAAATGGAGGGGATATACAATATGGCATAAAATAAAAAGGAAATATATGGAGATAACAAACATTATTCAAGCAAAAAACTCCATTTATACAATACAAATCTGGAGCGGAGTAAACACAGGCCTTCAAAACATCAGAAGAAGAATTACGTGCCATGGATGAGTGAATATTCCCTGCCGAACGATCACAATCGCGTATTCCCCTTTTCCTGATTGGAATTAAAGGGAAAATCTGCCGTTATTTCAGTGTGTTTATAATATCCTAATAATTAGTATGAAAAACATCAGTCACCATTTGACATAATGATGGATTGTATTTGCTGACAAGGTCATTGTGTTGACCATAGAACTTAAGAAATGATGACTTTTCACGAGACTAAAAGTGTTTATAATCTTGTTTTTTAAACGTGTTTGTCAATAATGAACCATGTTTTAGTAATTGTTCACACATACGTAGATCATATTCTAGCATATCAACAGAGATATATAAACCTCATATGCAGATGATATGGGTATATTGCTGCAATGGTGAGGGAAGTTGACGATTGAAATTTTAAAGTTATCACATTTATCATAAAGCTTTGTTGTTAGAATACCATTAACATCTTTTTTCTAAAAAAAAATATACAAAAATGAAATATTTGTGTCAGATTCTGTTGTATCTTTCATTTCAAGCTCACTAGGATATTTCTTGTTGCAATATGAAAATAAATAGTGTTAATTGAAAATAATGTGCCATCGATATAAATCTAAATGTCGAGTTGAAGGCCACAGAACTTGTTTTCTTCTTCTCATGTATATAAAATATATGCTCTTGAACTTGAAAACAAAAATTGAATCTCTAGTTGTTATTTCTTATATCTGTATAAATCCTTAATCAAATAATTGTTAGTACTCAACAAATAAGAAAATACGTAAATTTTGACATTTCAAATGCTATCTCTGTTAACTAACGGATAAATTTTGCGTTTCATAATATTTTGCAAAAATTACAAAAGGAAATATGCTATTGATAAAGAAGTTATTGAAACAAGGATATCAGCAGCCTCGTTTAGTTGTTCGCAAGTTTCGTGGTGGATACAACAACCTAATCATCAAATACAATCCATCTGACAGACGTTTTCTCGTACAAATTGTTTGGTCGTTATTTACAGACTGGATCTTCGACGGATATTTCCGTTTTGCAATTTTGACAAGGAGCACACGGCGGATATGAATGATCGACGGGGTAATCTAAAATTTCCATGGCACCTGATCCAAACTCGGATAATTTTAAGGGTTCGTTTTTACCCTGCTCCCGATTGGCAGTGTTGTTATGTATTTCTGAGTCTGATTACTGTTCCTCATCTCCATATTACATTTACACAACTTTTGATTTTTTTTTTTTGTTGTATGTAATCAATATCAATACGTCTGTCGGCTGGAGAGACTGGTTGATAAGAGATGCTAAATCCCTCTAGGAATATGATTTTTATTGCTTTAAATGATTTATGATAACTGCTCGTTTGTTTATGTTTTTGTTTGTTTGTTTGTTTGTTTTTGTTTTTTGTTTTGTTTTTTGGTTTCTTTGGCATTGAGCAGTAATAGTTCTTTATAGTAGCAACGTCTGCCGTCACAAGTGTTCTCGGTTACTAAGATCTCATGGAAAATACCTTTGATTTTTAGTTTTACCTAGCGTTTAGCATAGAGACAGTCACTTCCTATGTTAACTCTTAAATTAGATGCAGCACGTTTCAGGCCTTATGTGCTCAAAGCACGAAGAGGACTAAGTACGTGACGAGAATTAAATCACAAAGCGAGTACACCCCCCCCCCCCACTAGACTAACGTCACTGATTACGCTTTACTTTGATGAAAATGGTAAAGATAATCGTGATCTTTATCTGGAAAACAATACAAATTGTACACATAAACGGTCAACTAAAACACTAGAAGTGGTGAGATCAAGGGATTAAGGGGGTAGGCATTCCCTCTCTCAACGAATAAGATGGAATGTATGGAGATAACGAACAGTATTCAAGATCAAAAGTTATTTAACAATACAAATTTGGAGCAGAGCAATCACGGACTTTCAAAACATCAGAGATGGATCAGGTGCCATGTGGGCATAAGCATCCCCTGATGACCGGTCATACCTGCCGTGTGCTGGAAAAATTCGCCGACAATTCAGAGTGTAAATGATGTCATAACAAATAGTATGAAAAACGTTACTGATAAATTGTATTTTCTGACAATATTATTGTAAATGAAATGGTGACTTTAAACGAGGCATAACATTGATTTTATATTTTATTTGTATTGTATTTTAACTAGCATGTTGCATACCAGTTGTTTGATTATAGTTTTTGACTAAAGATGATTCTGTTTACTGGGTCAATATAGATGACCCCTGATCAACATAGATGTCTTACGGTGTGTGTGACGGTCGACAGGGAATGCTTATTCCTTTAAGCCACCTAGTCCAACATCTGGTGTTTTGAGGGTCCGTGCTTTTGTTATGTTTACAAATCTATTTGTAGTTTGTCATATCACCTTTTCACTTCTCAAAAGCGTTTTGATAATTTTTTGTGTACTTGTAAAATGAAGTTTTATATTCAGAAGGTATTTATAATTTGTATAATGCATTAAGTTTACTATACTGATAGGAAAATGAAAGAGAAATGTAGATTTTGCCACTTGCAGCATTTTAATTTGATAAAGACTTCTGATAAATATTTCTGATGTACTTTGACACCTCCTGAACTGGACTCTTAACTTTAAGTCAATACTTAAGAAATTAGTAGTTAATGAATTGCACATTTTCTACCATATTGTAGCAACAAATATAATAGAAGAAATTTAGTAAAAATGTATGCACTTAAGTGAAATTTTAAACTGAAGTTTATTATCATAGGTTTTTTTGAATATCGGACCTGCTTTTATGCATTTTTTTCTTAAATAGTTCGAATATCTCTGTATTATATAGTGACAACTTCATTCATGCACTGCGTGGTCTGTATTTGGAGCATCTTATGCCATATCGTATGTTCTCCGTGATGTAGAGAAATAATTCAATTTAAGGTCAGGTTTAGTCTCTCATTATCGCCTAGAATTCCTACTTTAATGAATGTTATAATTAAATGGTGATATTTCTGTACGATTCTTTTCACCTTTTCACCTGTTTCCAAGTAAAGACGAGGATGTTTTTGATTCATTTTATATGACATGGTCTTCACTTCACATTGATCTAAAAAAAATCAAGACCAATTTTATTTCCGTGAATAATGTTGTCTAACTATTGAAATTCACAAACTGAATACCCGGTATTATGCTAAACTGAATGATGAACATATAATTGAAATCGCCTGTTTCTGAAACTATGTCTTTTTACAGATATACCCATATGGGGGATCAAACTTGTTTTTCTTCCACTCCGTTTGATCAGTATATTTTTGAGAATTGATTTTAGGACTCTGATCAAACGTGTCTAATTCTAATTATGCTCTACGAGGAATATTTGTTTAATTGATTCGGCAAAGTAATCAAGCTTCGTATGGATATGTCTTAAATTATTTTTAAGATCCAAAATAGAATCATATTTTTAAACAAATAGCATCTTCAAAGCCGATACAAGAACGTTTGTCTTTTTTAATAGCCAGATATACTTGTTCGGCTTAATTAACCACAAGACAATGTAAGTTGTACAATTTTTATAATAAAATCATAAGAAATATAAACTGCATTTGAAAAGAAGATCTTTGCGAGGCATAGTATACATTACTTTTGAAAAATATTTTAAAGGTAAATTTTGTCTTCTTTCAAAAATCAATTTTATGACAATTCTATTAATCTTAATTTAAGAAAGTAATTTGTTTTGGTATTATTAAATGAAGCTTGAAAAAATGTGTTTCCCTTGTATTCAATTTTCATACCAAGGTTTATTATTTTTTTTTTAGCAAAATATTTTTTTAAATAAAAATGTAATTTCCGAAAGAAAAAGGTTTGGAAACATCTATTCATATTTGCGTTTGATTAAAAAAATATATTAGGACAAAAATTGTTATTTTCCTCAAAAATTGATTTCTTGTTTTTAATATACTTTAGTTTTCTTGCGATGGAAATATTCTTTCTGTAAAACTTACTTGAACTTGCTTTATTATCATTTCTATTCATAATGGATTACATGAATTTAACATACGAGATTATCATTATAGCACCCTTTTACAGTCAAAAAGCCCACAAATGCAGCTCATATATTACTTAAACAGAAAGTGGATTTTGTATAAATTGCATTTTTTGCTTTGTTACGATTTCTGAAATTGATCTATAACTAAAGCTCAATTCATTGTTTAAATAAATGGATCTTGACATGTTTCTATTCTTTATCTTGATAGTGTTAAAATTTTTCAAATTATATCGTTTTTTTTTTAAATATTAAAGCTAAAATCTTCATCTGCTGTCCAACAATTCACATTTATTTGACATATTTATCATACTCATACTTAAATAGTATGCAATGTTGAGTTTTAAACATAACAATTCAGTAAAAAGTGATGAAACCAAAATGATATTTCCGAAATGATTGCCCAACTATGGTTCTTCAATTAGACTTAAAGTCATCAGAATCACTCCTCAGCGTTAGATAAAAGAATTAGTAGCCTTAAAAGCCCCGGAATAAGACGCTTTTTTCCGGACAGCAGTTTGGACCGTTACCGCTAATTATACTCTATTAACGGAGCTTTTACATTGATTTGAGCAAATTAATGACAAGAAGGACGAGAGTATGGGATATTGTTGGAAGTTAATAGGTTTGCTGAATATCTCGGCATCCGTCGTTCACCTCTAATTCTAATCACTGTGGAAATTGGCAAAGCAATAATGTTTTCTTTAAAGGGTATTCTGAGATGCTTTGGCATTTATTTTAGATCGACAGCATGTGGTTCCTCAATTATCTGAAAAAGTACAAATGTAATATATATATAGAGAGAGAGAGAGAGAAGGAGAGAGTTATTATTTTATTATATTTATTGAAACCACAAATACAAATCTGGGGACAGAACAATTATAAGGAAATATGAATTTCTAATGAATGTTAGAAAAATTAATAACGATTTCTCATTAACAAAATTAGCTAGCTTTCGTTATATGTGTTGAATTGGGATGTATACATACGAAACGCGTCAATCTTATAAGCCTCAAATAATCTGAGAGAGCTCTCTTCTAGAAATATAATATATAGATTTGCTTACAGAATCAAATCTCCGACGATATCTGAAGAATTACACTGAACACCATTATGGATAATTACAAAGTTCCTCCAACCACCTGAGTAACACATGCACAGCGGATAATATTTCGGAAAAACTACCGCTCAAAAAGTCGTAAATTGCAGGAAGACTAAAGATACTTCAAAACTATCATTTGTGAATCATTAAATCAAATACCTCTTGTCTTGATTTAAAAGAAAATATTAAACCGGATAAAAAGCCATGAAGATAATTGCTCAGAATATCTTTTGAGGAAGTATAACAAATTACAAAAAATATAGAGAATATTTCATCGTTGCAGGAAAATCCAAGCTGACAGCGTACATGTAGTTCTTACATTCTAGAGCTGAAGTTATTGTATTCCATGATGTATATATCAAATCTGTATTTATTTTTACGAGATTACTCCAGGAAACCATTTAGGTGCTATAATGGGTATAAATAGGAATAATTTAACAGAGTAAGTTACTACTACATATAAAATCTTCATTAATTTCTAAAACCAAACCTCTTCAACAAGACTGTTGAAAAGAATTTAATTTTTAGAGCAAGATTCAAATTATCAAATTTAAGAACGTACGGTTTATTGTGTCCTATAAATTCAATGTTCTGAAAAAATTTGAAATTGGCTTTGCCTTTAATATAAATTGAAAAGAGGTATGTATATGGTGAATCATTAAAGAATATGGCATGAAGGAGAACCATTTCGGAAATATGATGTCATAACTTTGGTACATTTGCAAATTTTATGCAGAAAAGCCTAAAATGACTCGTTTCTGTGGTTATTTTCCTATAGAAAACAGTGTGCACGGCCGTCGCCCACTTCAGTTTTTTTATATATTGCGTAAAATGCTTTGAAAAATCACATATCTCAAAATCTTTTTGGCCGATGCATGTGCAGTGTTTTCTAAACGACAATTCCATTGAAAATTAATGTCTTCTGCAACTTTTTAAGAAAATACAGGACAATACACAAGTTCATGACGTGACAGTTAGCATTTGGGAAGTCAATATTGGAAAAATGATTTGCATGTTTTTACTGCGTGGAATTTCAATGATGTAGAAAGGATTTATTATAATTTCTTACATCACTGCCATATTTTAGAGAAAAAAACAGGGCCAGATTTGTATTAAAACCGTACCTTGTTTTTTTTTTTTTTCCAAAAGGACCAATGTAGAGTTTCAATACACATCTGACCCTTTATTTTTCTAAAATATGGAAGTGATATTAGAAATTAAAATTTATTTTTTTCTGAATCATAGGAATTCCATGCAGTAAGAATTTACAAATCGCTTTATCATAATTACCACCTAAATGCTAATTGTGACGTCATATACTTATTTCAATTTCCCAAACTTTCTGAAAAGTAGCAGAAAATCAACAATTTTCAGTGGAATTCGAATAATATTGGGAATATACATCACTCATGAGAAACATTAAGAAATGTGATGTTTTGTTAAAGGATTTTATACAACATAACAGAAAATTGAAGTGGACGACGGCTGTGGCCACTTTTTTTTCTTCAGGGAAAAAACCCTAAAATGAGTAAAAAGGACCAAGCTAATGACGTCAATTTCCCCAAATGGTTCTACTTTGTGTCATATATATATTTTATTTTATAATTTAACACATTGTCAAATTCAACGCATATATGATCTAATCTCATATTTTGCAGAACATATTAAATTTTAGGGAACAATAAAGCCCAAACTGTATCTCTTTCTTAACATTTCCTGAAAATTCTTTATTTCCTTGGAAAACCAATTTGATAGGTCAATCAAACAACACTTAACTAGTAGGACCTGGTTTTTTTAAAATAAAAATACACGTGTGCGAAAAATATATAGAGAAGAGAGATTTTCCAACAATATAAACTCATAAAAAATTCACACAAATTTAAATACAATCAGAAACATTCTTTATTTCTTTGGTAATATGTGCATGGACAAACGCTTTAAACAAAGGATGGTCAATGAAAATGCACAACTGCCAATAGCTCAAATGTTAAATTACTATTTGTAGAGTATTCAAAGATGGAGGACGTAAAAATGCCAACTCCAACGCATTTTCTTTCAATTCTGGCCCCAAGACCAAAAACTGAGAACAGACTTAAGTCAAAATTTCAAATCGATATGACGTTTGAAATAATTTTTGTAAAAAAATACAAAAATTTTCATCATATGTTTGAATTGAAATGTTTTTCACAATTGCACATTTTTAAGCTAATACAATGAATGAAACTGAAGATAATCAAAATCAAAATTTTGACTTAAGTATGTTCTCAGTTTATGGTCTTGGGGCCTGATCAAATAATTTTAAATGCATGGGATTTTTGAAGCAATATCACCAATTTCTTAAATATTTTTCATTTATTACAAAATAAATCTATGATATTAAGAAGTAAATATCCTTGCGCCGAATCTCGAGTATACAAGAATACAATGAGATCATGAAACACTGTCATATGGTGTACATGTCCTAGGTGCTTATGTACAAATATTTTATTTTCCATTTTATTAATTAGCTCATTTGCATTGAAATCTCCGTACACAACATTAATTTACCCGGGAAGACAAATTAAAAACGACATGGAACATTGAAATATCTCAACCTTCTAGGTACTTTTGAGGTTTTAAGAAAAATAGAAAACTGCACAAAAGGGAGTTTCAACTTTAAAAAAAAAAAAAAAAAAAAAAAAAAAAAAAACAAAACAAAAACAAACAATAAATCAATGAGAGGACAATTAATATAATATTTAAGTTCAATAAGATGTCATGTTGACAAGTGACTAAATAATTTTAATACGGAGCGGGTGATTAAAGTAAAGTGCAAAAAATACAAATAAATGTTTTAAGAATTAAGAAAGAATGCCTTGAGATACCAAATTAACTACTCTAATAAAACAGATTGTGAACAAATATCGTCTGAAAAAAGGGGTTAAATATGCACAAAGAGATGTTGCAGTACAGGCAGTAAAGGCAAAAAAAGAAAATATATGAGGACTCTATGCAGTGTTTGTTTTAAATAACTTGTGTTGATTGAGCCTGCCATGAAGTGACAATGTCTATTCAATTTATGACAATTTACCTTGCGGCAAGGATACACTTTATCTCGTTACAAAAGGGAAAACTGACCTTCAGTTGAGTTGATGACAAATGCTTTCTGAATTTGTATACAAAACGAAATGAAAAATATTTCATGTAGCATATTATTCAGAGATGAACACTCCTGGATTTAAAAATAAAATAAAATTATCTTGTAGTACAAGTAATGTTCATTCAATACCAATTTTACAATTAACAGTTCTAACAAAAACGTGTAACATTAAACGAATAGAATTGAAATGTATTATTAAAAAATATTGATCAAATTGTATAGGAATCATCTTGAAAAAGGTAATTATAATCAGTAGAAATAATAAATCTTGATTATATCTATTGTATACAAGAAGAATAAGACCTTATTATCTTATAAAATCTGTTTTTCGGACCCCAGTAGGTGCCACCTTGCACCTATAACAAGTAATAATTGTCATTAATATCATCAAATGTCGGATCTCTTTATTAATATTTTTCTTCTCTCACAGGAAATAGTGAGAACTGTCAAAACCTAGCCCTTCCACTTCATCAAATTATGAGGACGAAGTGTCTATGATACGCGATACAACGGGGTTAAGGGACAAGTCAACTGTAAATACTCATTTAGTATTATCAACGTTTTATTAATTAAAATAATTTTGCAGTGACAAAGGCTTTTATCTGAAGATCCAAGTGGAACTAATTTCCAGCATATAATTAGATAGATGTCAGAATTATCACGAGTATGTGTTTGGATTTTATTAGAATAACTGTAATTATGTAGAGTAAAATAGTTCTTTTACCTTTATTATCCATTTATTTGGAATAAATTGCTAAATATAGTTTGAAAAAATAAAGAATATGATACAAGTCTAATGATTTATAAAGAGTTGTTTTTTTTTAACTTAAATATAATCATTTGATTTATTTCTCATTTAGTAATTTTATAAAATAGATGCAAAAGACGACAGTATCAATAAGGTGAGTACAGAATTTTCTCTCGATGAATCTTTTATTATTTGTAGGATATTTTTTCTTATATCAAAGGATATTTTATATATACTAAATATTTTATTACGAAGGGCAACAGTTACAGCACAAGAAATGAAATTTTGTAAATGCAAAAAAGGAGTTTATCTTAATTTCTCCACTTTGACATCGATAGTAATTTTAATGTTTTGAACCTTATGGTTTGGTTATTTTTCATCAAAAACAAAAATAATTTTTCAATATTAGTTCAACAAAGAACGTCATGAACTTGCATAAAGAGATTATTATACGAATATTATTGCAAATATCTAAGATATGCTAAGGTATCAATTGATAAAAGATGACGGACAGAAATCGATTTAAAAAAAACTTACAAATGAAACAATTATGTGAAAAGTACATACACATATAAAACACAAATGCTCAAAATTAATTCCAGAGATGGAATCAGGTGCCTAGAGGAAGACAGCATCCTCTTTGATCGGTCACATCCGCTAATCAACCAAATGTATTGATCAAGTAGACAATTTTGACATAAAATCAAAGGCCTTACAATTGGTATGAACTATGTCATTCAAAATATGACCCAATGATAGGTCGTTTTTAATTTTAAAACAATCATTGCAACGATCACAGAATTAACAAAAGACATTAAAAGAGTATTGAAATCTTGTCACATCAACTTTTTTGTCTGCAGGCTATGTCTGATTTTAAAAATTGATCGTAAATAGAGGATGATCTTAGGTATCGAATAAGTTGGAAAACATAAACACTACATATATACAGGCCAGGGTATTATGTTTATATACGGAAAGTTGACAGAGGAATAACTGGTCTTCTCAAATGTCATACAATAAGCTGTTAGTTGGTCGTAATCGACTAAATACAGTAAAACATCAAAGATTTCTTAGAAAGTGTCAAAGAAACTTATTTTTATAGTTCTTCAATAAATGTGATTGGATCAGTAGTACAATTTAATATTTCACGCATTTCCCCTAGTTTATGTGAATATTTTTTAAATTTAAATTTAAACAATTAAATCGCTCTTTTTATATTTCTATGGGGATGAACAGTTGCAATTATTGCAAAAACTATTGCGTTAACCGATTATGCAGTTTATGTATTTCTTTTGCAGTGCTGCAACTGTTTATCTCAGTATATTAACCTAATTTAATTATTAAATTTCTTTTTTTATTTTTCTAATGAAAACTACAAGGCCTCATCAGTCATTAATTCCTTATCGTCGTTAAACAGAAAGAAACAAAGAACAGCTCTTAAATCAACCTTTATGATCGATAATAAAATATACATGCGAACAGAAAAATAACACAATATTTTACGTAATTTATCCAAATTTGTATAAATATTTGTTTCAAATGCATCATAACAGATTATAAACAAGTGTAAATGCCATTCACCCAGTTTCTTAATTTATTCTGCAACTGTGCACATAACAAAAGATTTTTCGACACAGAAAAAAATAAGTATAGCAAAACAACACTTTGATTTCAGAATTCTGCATCTGCTTCGTATCTGAATGTTTTGCTGAATATAAGATAAAGGCAAATTAACAACTAAATTTTATGACAAACGAGATGATCAGCTTTTTCTTCAATTTTCTTAAACTTCCGTTTTTAATGAAGTTATATTCCACTTTTACCTGAATAAGGTCTTTTTGTTTCCCAACTTATTTGCTGCTCAAGAGCACGCCCCGAGTGCAGCCAATTTTTAAAACCGAAACAGGCTACATCACATAAATTGATGCTAAAGTGAAGGTGTAATTATTTACTTTTTGGCATATGGTACATGGCATTTCCCCCAAGAAAATATGTTCATACACAACACAGTCTTAGTAAACAGATATCACTAGTGTTTACTTCGATGGAGAAAATACATGTAAATAAAATTTAATAAAATACATCCAAATAAAATTTGGCCGAGTAAATTGTTAAGAATAGTTAAATTGTTTACAAATTTATCAAGATACTTCAAATATCTATTTATTAAATTTTAGATCTTAAGGCAGATTACACTAACTGCAGAAAAATACCATATATTTAGAACTCTTTAGTGTGCAGTGTAGAGAGGGTTCTTAAAAACTGGATGCTTATGGTTTGTTATATTTATGCTTTAAGGTCCGTAAATTGAAAGACAGAAAAATTTTATGATTGAACAAGTAATTCATTTTGAAGAATATTTCAAAAAACTTAAAGTAACAAAACAGGCTGCACTGGTGCTTATAAGAGCACACATTCTTCTCAACAATTTAAAAACATTACTCAAGTAGATATGCATGCATGTTTAATTTGTGCGTGTATGCTGAAAATTTTGCATTAATAATGAATTGCTATTATTTTAAGATTTAAGTTATATCAACCGGAAAATCACATACATGAAAGTTTCAATATAGAATGGAGAGTGGTAGGCAGTACATCTCCGTATCAGGTAATATAGATTTCACGACAAGCTTTCAATTATGTCTAGATTTACAAAGAAATCAACACTCTCCACACCGAGTGTCCGGTAATTTACAAGTTTAATATCTGCGATTGATAAACCCAGCTGCCTTTATGCTCTCTCTCTACTAAAGTCGTATCAAATTTAAATCCTAATTAATGTTATTTTAATACAAGGCCCCTTGCTGGTCATCTAATATTATAAGTTGATTTCTATCTAATTATGACAAAGGGAATAAATCTCGTCAAAATAGGATCGATTTTCATGACATTTTAGGGACATTAATGCAGTACGGAAAGTTCGGACTTAACAATATAACAATAGTCAAACAAATATTTATATGATTTTTTTTTTGGTCAACTGTTTCTTATTTTTAGAACATGCAATTGGATATTCAAAAATAATCCATTGTAAAGTTAGACTGTTATATATATTATTTATACTTCTCAATCTCAATAGAATACTCTTAAAAGTGAGAATTTGACATAAAAATGCTGAAAAAGGAATATGTACGTGGAAACTTAAAGAGACAGACAAATACTAGGAAAAAATATCACCTATCATTTAATGTTTCTTTTTAAATTTGATCTAGTGTTCATTTTTCAGCACTTAAAACAATATACGAAAAATGATGTTTCCTTCTTTTATGTACCATAAGAACCGTTAAAGAAGTAAAATGACAAAAATAACTTTATTGATAAAAAATATATACATGAAATACAGCCAATCAATTGAAACTCCTAAATTTTCTTCAATGTTGCCATCGTTTACTTTTAAAGTAAAAAGATTTAAACATTTATAATACGAAAATAAAAAAAAAAACTTTAAATATGGGTTGCGGTTTAAAAATGCAATTATCATATCATCTCATTGATACAGACTGGGGCCCGTTTTACAAAGGGACTTACGACTTAAGACCAAATTTATTTTTTCATATAACTTTTTAATAAATATTATATCGAAATTTATTTTTATATTTTTAAAAGAAATGTGGTCAGATATATTTACACAAATAATTTTGAAGAGAACTATTAATGTTCCAAAATTTTACAATCATTTTAAGTTTTTTGTCTTAGTCGTAAGTTCTTTTGTAAAATGGGCACCTGTTTTATAAATTTTTGTTTTCTTTATAATAGAAATTTAACACTACGTACAGTGTATTTAATGCATGGAGATTATGTAGGATATTAACTACAAAAATGATATTTTTTTTCGGAAATTAATGCTTTATATAAAGCTTTACTTCGGCCAATAAAAATAAATAGTAGAATGTATGTCCGTGTTGTTGAAAACACATTATATATACTGTATACAGGGTTAGTTTTGCCCCGTGTTATTTTCGTCCTTTTGCACTTACGAACAATTTTGCCCCGTTTTAATTTCGCCCAGTCATAGATCTGTTCAAGAAATTATGCTGTGTAATTTGAATTCGCCCCGTATTAAATTCGCCCAATAAGTAAGAGGGAAAATAAAACGGGGACGAAAATTCCCCTGTATATAGTATAACTTAAAAAGCGCTAAAATGTTAGTGTTTAGAATTAAATTTTTTGAAGTGATTTTTTTCTTTGTATAGTATTTTTGCAACAAAAAATGAATATAACATGTATTTTATTTCAAAGACTTTATCCATTCAGTTGTTCAAAGTTTTATCTTCTCTACAGGATTTAAAGTATTTTAGGACACTGTTAAAAAGGAATGAAGAAAAGGAAAATTTGAGAAAGTTTTAAGGTAGGTCAAGGTAATTAATTTTTTCCCGTAACAAAAAAAGATCTCCTAAATAACGAATGTGTATGGATAAAGATTTATCACAATCTCATTGTTCACTAAATGATTATCATCTTTTAGAATAATAATTGTGTAGAATCACATAAAAGATTTCTTGGACTTTTGCGGACAATAAAGCCAGGTGTTGGTTGATTGATATGATTAATTTCACACTTGTTTTTGTTATGTCAGTTAAGTGTTATTTGACCATTACCGAATGTGAGAACTCGTGTTCCGCCGGAGTTTCTGCTTGTTAAAATTGTCGCACAATTTGAAAGAGAAATAGCCAGTTATTGAATTTATTACATCGTCTGACTAAAGACCATATTGTCGGAAAACATAATTTGCTTTGAAGAGACTGCCTGTTTTGAATTCACCAGTGGTGACCGCTACATAATGACCACAGATTACCCATCACCGACTGATACCAACAAATGATAACAGTAATTAATTTAACTGGACATAGACGTGTGCTCTTTATTGTTGCTTTTTTCGTATTATCTCTCTTTCTCAGTTCACGATTGAAATTATATAATTCATAACATTAATTATCTAAACAGTTACTGGACATATATAGACGTGTATTCTTTATTGTTGCTTTTCGTATTATATCTCTCAGTTCACAATTGAAATTATATAATTTATAACGTTAATTATCTTAACTAGACATATATAGACGTGTTTTCAGTATTGTTGATATTTGGATGATGTCTCTCAGTTCAAATTTGAAATAATAATTATAACAGTAATTAACTTAACGGAAAATATGATTGTGTATTCTTTAATGGTTGTTTTTGTCTATGTATAATATTCGATTTTAATTAAGTAAAAATTATCTTATTTGCCTTTTTACTTATTTATTAAACCTTTCATTTTATAATTTATAAACATTTTTCATTGTTTTGCATCGTATATTTGCATGTATATGTAAAATGTTGCAATGAATTTTAACCTGGTTTTATTTTTATTAACATTATACTTAAAACAGCAATTTTGAAGTGTACGGTTATGAAGTCATAAAATACCCAAAAATAGCTAAGTCTTCAATTTTTCAGGTAACAACTTTTCTATTTCTATTCTATTATTTCATTTATTGTATTAACGTTTTAAAATTAATATTTTAAATGCTTTTAACTATACTTTATGAACAAACTTTCTATTATTAACATTCAAAGATATACACAATGTACATGTACATGTATATTCATAAAGTTCATAAGAATTTTTTTTTTAAATTAGATATAGCTGACCTAATGTTCAAACGGCCAGTCGTATTATGTCAGTTCTTGTTTATAATATATTACAACTTTAATGTCAAAATTCACTGTAATAAATAAACTATTCTTATTGGTGTTGTATGTTAGAAAAAAGAAGCAGCTGTCGATATCATATGCCTTGAACTTTTTTGCTTCCTTGAACGTTTATTGTATCTTTCATCGACATTTTTTTTCTTTTGCATTGTTTTTATCTATTTATGGAGACTGTCTGTTTATGGATAGTCTATTAGAAATATAAATTACAATTGTGTAATTACAAAAATTAGGGATAGTGGGAGATACCCATTGTCTCTAATCAAATTTTGTTTTTCTCTTTATCTAGATGAAAAATACAACCACCAATTATACTACTTTCATAATACTGAACTAGAATTTATTTAATCCGATTCCTTTTTTACTTTATTTCTGATGATGTTATGGCTCTCAACAGAGATATTAACGGAATCAGAAATCTAGTTTATTGTTCCTTTACAGCTTATAGGCTGTATAATGCATTTGCCCATAAGCATCAATTATTTGCAAAGATTATCCCCTCTTTCATTTTGCGCCTTGTCCATTTCATTCAACTCCCCAAGGACCCCAAATCGTGCAAAGTGCGTCGTTTTGTTTCACCTTCGGCTCTATTTTCCTGACAGCGGAGTTAACACGCATCAAGGCACTGAAATCCTAGAAAGATTGTACGGAGCGCTCGTGTTCGATTGATCGAAGAAAGACGAAGATTTGTTCGACTGACGAGCAAATCAAATTGCCAATACTGTATTAATGGTTATTAAGATGCTTTTCAATGTATTCCTACCTAATCCCTAGATTACCGTCTGCTTTCATCTTACTGAAGGCGCAAAGTGGCGCTCAGTCTGAATAACGTGTTTATCAAGGCATTCAATTTGAAGCCAAAAATGTAGTTCCGAATCCTTGTCATGGCTGGAAAATTTGACACAACTTGAAAATAAGTGGAAGAGATTGTTGCTAATTAATTTGTACTTTTCTTATCTGCTTGTTAATATCTTTCTCCATCACTGTTCGCGGGAAGCCTTATCAACCACATCCTTATGGGGGACTTAATGATAAGACTCCGCTCAAGCTACGGCAGATTTTTTGCTGGAAGTAATACAGGTTTTGTGGTTTTAGCATTTTTTTTTTGCTATCAAAATTAAATTAATAAAAAATTCTTTATTTATTTTATCGACTTCAAAAGATTACAAAGATATTTGAAGCAATTGTTTGAATATGTACATGCATGCACTAGTAATTCAGTTACTTACAAGATCTATATTTCAATCTTTCCTTATGCAAATGTGGTATATTTTAACATTAAATGATAATATTCAAAACATTATTTTTGTAAATACATTGAACACTTTTCAAATCCTTGTTATTTTCAAGACATTTTTCAGTCAAAAGACTTTTTGTTTATTTCTCCATTCATTTAATCAAAAATGTAATCTGTATGAAACAAATTGAGGTATAAAATTAACTTTAATGTATTTCAGTCTTATATATGATGTTAAAGGGATACTAATAAATCCTGTTAATATCTGACTTTATCCCGAGTTAATATCAGTATATCGTAGCATGTCTTGGTCTTAAACATTTAATTATTGTCCAAGAAAATCGACAAGTACATCTTACGCACAGAACGACATTTTGAACCCATGTTAAATGTTTAATGTCGTCTAGCAGCACATATTACCGGGCGCACGACATTTTCAATCCATCATTTTCAAGGTTAAATTAATTCTATTGCTATTGTT
This sequence comes from Saccostrea cuccullata, assembly GCF_032062105.1. Lineage (NCBI taxonomy): Eukaryota > Metazoa > Mollusca > Bivalvia > Ostreida > Ostreidae > Saccostrea > Saccostrea cuccullata. The sequence continues at coordinate 235,470 of NW_026925128.1, forward strand.
AACAATAATATTTTAAAAAGAAATAAATAAATAAAGGTAATACAATAAGAAATCAAATTAAAGTAAAAGTTAATAACGAATTATTGATGCAATTATTTTTTTTAAGTTTAAAGAAAGTTTGTTTTCCAGAGCTCTGGAACAGGAATTGTTTGATGTAGGTCTACATTATGCTATTAATTAACAATATCGTCTATTTTTAGTCTATACAATGGAACAACGTCTTCAACTATAATTATAAGGCCATAAACCATAACAAAATTCAAAGATTTTATCGGCATCTTCTACAAAAACAAAAAAGATAAAGAAACTTCAAAGATAAATTAATCTTAATTTTTCGATATGATGGAATATCAAGCAAGGAATTCCTTTTTATTTAAAACCATCCAATATTTTGCCTGAGAAGGTACGTCAATCTATATAGCGGGTGCTTTTCCTCGAATGAAATACCACAATTTGTTCTTAGCCATGCGTCAATGCGAAATAGATTCTGACATGTCTCTCCCTGCCATGCGTGCTAACGGACCACTGTCTCCGCGGAATTAAATCTACCAATAGATTAATCCGATTGACTCTTGAGAATTATCCAATGTAGCAGGAATCAGTGTGTGGGACATCCTATTTAATCCCTGATTTGGCACTTATAAGTTTTCCGTGCGTTCATTTCTAAGTGTCATCAATCCTTCATAATAGCTTGTCACCGGTTATCACGCGACTCAAATTCTGTTCCTCGTTTTGTTGGACAAAGAAATTGCAAAAAATAGGAATCTTTATAGCAAACAAATAAACAAATATTTTTAAAAAATGTTCTTGGATTTCATGAATAGTATTAAAATGCAAAAAAGTGAAATTGTTGCCACTCAATCTATATAATTTAAAGGCTTTTTTCACTCAAGTTTGTTGTGGTTAAATTGCTCAAAATGTAAGAAAGTTTCATTTTGTTTGACTCCTTCAAGATTATTGCTATCATGTAAGTTTTGTATGCTTTCCTATGACTATGTTTCATGTTTTCTATAGTGCTATATCTTTGATCGATTGATAATTTTATTTTATTCTTAATCTATAACAGCTTAAAAATGAAGAATACCTCATTCCGGCTCTTTATTTTTACAATTTTTGTGCCTGTCGACATACGTTTCTTTGGGGGAAATATCGATAAAAAGCACAGACAACTTACCAGCTCGTTCAGTAGAATTTGTTCATTATAATCCCAGAAGAATAGTGTGTTCATGACACAAGAACATCAACTCTTACTCAGAATTAATCATAGAAGTGTAGTTTCACTGCGTATATATTGCAAACTACGCAGTACAACTTGATCCTTTCTGTCTTTCTTACTTTAATAGTGATTTAGTGAAAAGATGTATTTACATTTCATTTTATTTAATGAAGTCAGAATTAGATATTAGGATATAAATGTTTTAAAATCTACTAATATTTGAACAGCTTCAGAACAATTTCGTGCATATCCTGCATGCTTTAGATAGATTTGAGTCTGAAAAGAAAGTTTGAAGCGTCCTTAAGAGACATGTTTCCATAAATTTTAAGTAATCATAAAAGTTTGATCATTGGCAATTTTTCAAATCGTAATCTGTAATAATTCTTTTTTCATTGAGATCTTAATTAAAGCAGATACATATTCCAGTATATTATTACATTCAACGTTTCAAAGTTTTCCGCTTTCACTTGAAAAAAAAAAATTTAAAGCATGTTTATATGCATCATGTATTAAAATATTATTGATATTTAAAGTATCAGTCTTTGTGAATACCTGTCAATATACACGCACACGTAATTCTTTAAGAACCAATAAATGTAATAACAATTGTATCGTATCACAACAGCTAGATATGAAATGCTATTAAAATACAATGTATTTATAAAAATGCATATTTATATCCTTTATGTACACTGGTCCATATTGCCTTAAAATATTATTTATCATTCAAAGTATCAATGTTTGTGAATACTGTAAAATCACCCATTTTCATGGGGTCAAATTTTCGAGGTTTGAGGAAAAACATTGGTTTGCGGGGATTTAATTTCATGGTTATAAAATGTTAAGTAGTATTGCATATGAAATTTTATATTTCGTGGTGTTCATAAATTCGTGGGTCTCTCCATACTTAGAAATCAACGAAAATTAACACCCACGAAAATTATTAATTTCACAGTATCTGTCGATATAAAGGCACACATAACTGTTAAAGAACCAATATATGTTATAACAACACTTTTGCATTTGAATCTAAATTAATTTTAAGCAAGTCAAGTAACTAAGGTGAAGTGCTACTGAACCAGATTTTGAGAAGATGTAAGCATTTCATTTCAGAACCTGACCCTTAAAAAGTGAAACTTTGCATACATATTAAAGAATTGTTGTGAAAGATTATTCAAAAACTTTAACAAATATTTACTTATAATTTTTTGACTTACTGGCTTGATAACCCATGACAGCTACTGAGTTAAATGAAAGATTATACATCTTTTGTGATCTACATTAATCGAAATTAACATTTTTGCTATCAGAATTCGGGAATTTTAAAACGCAAAATATAAAAGTCGCAATTATTCTTTTAAATTTTGCGTTGTTACGCTGCTTAATTATTACAATTTGGAATTTTTTCAGCCATGTGATAAAAAGACAAAATGTGATCGTTAAGACTGTTGAACCAAGAAAAATAAAATATTAATTAACGCCGTGTCATAGCGTTACTATGACGCGACTATTCCGTAAAATACAAGTACTTTGAAACAGTTCCTTATGTAAGTTAATGTCGTATTTTACACTCACAAATTCAAATTACCTTAAATATATAAGCCGTTGCATAATCGGAATAACTAATGATTGGAATCATTGTGTCATGCTTAAAAAATGTTTTGAAGGGATAAAATATTTATATGAGCGAAATTTCTAGAGTGAAAGGGAAATATAAAGTATGAATTTTCCTTGTAGTAAACTTGTACGAGGATTGATCCCAACCTTCGTTGAAATTCTTTCTAAAATTTCATTGCAATTTGATGAAAGCAAACAACATGCATATTTATAATATAGAGTCATAATTAAAAAATATTGCGAATTTCACTGCATTCAAATTACCAATAAGGTCACACTAGCTTAAGTTTCTGAAAATGGATAGTTGTGAAACCCGGGGAAGACTTCGACATGACGTCAAGTTAGATATTATTAGGAGCATCTCCGAAACGAATATGTTTTTCTACAAAATACTGTCCTCTTCACCATTTTTTTCTCAAGAAACTCCCGGGTATCCTCTCGCACCAAGTTTTCTTAATTACATCACTTCTTTTTCAAATACTCTTCATCTTTCCAAAATAAGTAGCAATGTCAAGAACAGCTTGTCAGCTGACAACCTCCATTAACGCTTTTTATTTGTCTAGGGAGATACACACTTAAAATAGAGTCTCCAAAAGGCAGCCACACCTTTAATCAACGTCCACGGAAGTTCTATTTTTCTAAAATTTCCTATGTAACTGAAAAACCAGTAATTTACTGCATTTTTCCTTAGCCAATGTCAATAATATTTGTTATGCAAAGAGTGAATATAATATGATTGTCATAACAAATAAATTGAAATAATATACTAAAAACTGTGAAACATATATGAAAATATATAGATACATCATATTTAAAAATGAAAGTTCAAAGAGAAAAAAGTTAATAAATCGAACGTTTAAGCACTTATATCATGAAAAGGCAACATGTTTAATCACTAAGAATTGTACTTTGAATCAACAGATGCATGTGGCTTTCTAAATGCAACACCGGCTAATATTTTAGTTTTTTTTTTTTTTTTTTTTTTTTTTGCATTTAAGAGTAACAAATACGACATAAACTTATCTTGCCAAACTCAGAACTCTAAAAAAAATCTCCAGAAGGAATCTTTTCATCGTACACACGATATAACATGGTGACGAGGGACCCCCTCCACACTGCACAATATCATTAGAGTATTTTTCTGTAAATAAAATCGATTGATCCATAAATATGATTAATAAAGTCTATACAGCACAAAGAAAAAAATAGGTTTTATGTTAGCCATGGAGTGTATATACAAAGATCCATTTTCGACTAGAATTAATTTTTATACTTACTATAAAATGTTACTTATCTTCATTTTTAAGGTAAAAATACAGGACAAAATATTGCTTAATTTCCTCTTATTAAATATAAACAGTTTTTCGTGCATCGTTTTAATTACCCTGTCTGAAGAGATCACAATAATTGCTTCATTTCAATTAGCTGGAGGCAAATGAAGCATCTATCATCTTTATCATATCTTTATTGTATCTTTCTTTAAATAATTTTGTCGCTAGGTTACCATTCATAACATTACTATCATACTGATCTGCACAAGAAAGTCACAAAATTATTCTAAGAAAATTAATTCCTTTTGTAATACAAAATCACAATTTGTGTTTCTGATTCATAAAAGAATTAAATATTAAAAGTGTAAAATATAATGAATGAAAAGGTAGCAAGAAAAAATACAAGAAAGAGCAATCGCAAAGCATACACGCCCTCTAAAACATCAAAGGTGGGATCAGGTGCCATGGAGTGAGCATCCCCTGTCGAGCGGTCACACTCGCTGTGTGCCTCATGTCATGATTTGGAAAGAAGGGAGAATCATCGAAAATTCAGTGTGTAAAGTATGGTCTACAATTATTATGAAAAACATCAGTCAGTATTTGACTTAATGTAGACTGTATTTCCTTACAAGATCATTCTATCAACCATAGAACTTACAAATGGAGGACTTAAAAGGTAACTGTTGATGTCCTTGTTTCATAATCTTGATTGCCAATAAATGACCTCGTTTAAGAAAGTGTTCATACGTACAGCATACCCCCAGATGCAGGTGACAAGGGTATATTGCCGAATAGGGAAGTTGAAGTTAAAGTCATCAAGTTTATCATACAGCTTGGTTTTTAGATAACCATAAGCGTCTTTTTCTAGTAAAATAGCAAAATAAATGTATAAAACAGATATCTCAGACTCTGTGGTATTTTCATTTTCAGCTCTTTGGGATGGATATGGAAATAACGAACAGTATTCAATCTCAACGTCCATTAAACATACAAAATAAGAGCAGAGCAAACACGGACCTCCGAAACATCAGAGGTGGTATCAGGTGCCATGGAGGTGTGAGCATCCCCTGCCGACCGGTCACACCCGTCGTGTGCTCGTTGTCATAATCAGGAAATAACGGAAAAAATCCGTGGTCAACTCAGTGTATAAATAATGGACTAACAATTGGTATGAAAAACGTCAGTCAGCAATTCATTCAATGATAAATTGTATTTGCTGACAAGGTCATTGTATCGACCAAAGAATTTACGAAATGATGACTTTAAACGAGACTGTTGATATTCTTGTTTCATCAACTTGCTTGTCAATAATTTACCACGTTTAAGAAATTGTTCATACGTAGAGCATGCTCTTGCGTATCGAATCAACTGAGATATAAATACTCTGTTCTCGTGTATATATCGTATCAACGTACGAATAGAATGAAATATATGGATATGACGTATTTAAGCTCCATAAAACAATACAAAGTAGGAGCAGAGTATAAACAGATCTATCTCCAAAACATTAGAGGTGGGATCAGGTGCTATTGAGAAGTGAGCATCCCCTGTCGATCGGTTACAACCGACGTGTGCACCTTGTCGTGATCGGAAAATAACGGGAACATCCTTTGTCAGTTAAGTATGAAATAATGGACTAGCTAATAATTCTAATACCCCGGTATATTGTTGCACGGTACACTTGAAGTTTATCCTTCTTTACTGTTAATATCTTGTAGTGGGGACATTTGCTTTAACTGGCTAGGTATTTTTGTTAGTAAATAACTATTGTTAATAATATGTCGTCGAAATTTCTAAATTCAAGTTGATGGACACAGTAGGTGTTCCTTCTTCTCGTGTATAAGATTTTGAAGAAACTCTTATAAGACTACTAAAATAGGTTTTCTAATCACGGAAGACATTGGTACCTATTGGAATTCCAACAGATTGCTGGTAGACCTGATCTCCTAAAAACTACATTGATATTGTCAATCAGACACCCGAGCATCTTTTTAGTACTAGTATCAACTGCAAAGTATTTTTGTGTACACTCAGAATGTTTTTAAACAAAGTTATTTTTGCAAATGACCAATGCCATGAAAAGGTAAGTACATTCACTAAGTCTGTGATGTTAAAAAGAATTAATTCCATTTGGAAATCTTCAGACTTTCACAGGAAATGGAATTATGATTTTTTTTTTGTAATCTGTCTTTTTTGTAATTAGAAAATTATATACGATTAGTAGATAACATATCAATTTCTTCACAACTTATATTAATTACGATTGTTGTCTCGCTGGATAAGACATTACCTTGTACTTATGAATTGCAGTCTTTATATTTTGAACTTATTTTAAGAAGAGGGGTTTATATGTTGGACTTTTTTAAAATAAAACATTTCTAGAATTTAAGAAAGTTTTTTTTAATTAAAATTGTAAGTTTTATTTATGCACGTAAAACACAGAGATTTTTCTCATATGTATACTCACCGTAAATAGAAACGCAACACCCTTTTAAGTTAAAATTATATACGAGTTACAACTACATGTATGTACCAAAAAAGTTAGGACAACTTAAGTTTAACTTTGCCAAATCAGTTATTTAACGGTTGAATGATTTTTTTCCCACTACCGGAAGTTGCTTTTTAATTCTCTTGACAGGAATCAAAATTTTGCATTTTTGATAAATTTTTTAATAGTATTTTGGGTTTTCAAGGTTTTGTAGCTGTTTATCATAAGTATTGTACTAAAATCCAGAGGGAAAAAATTCTACTTTTTTACCGGATGTGATGTCTATATTTCCTCAAAATGATTGATGTTCATTGCTAATGTTGGAAATTCTCAAAATAAAGAAAAAAGAGCTGCAGATGCAAATATACACTATGTAACGAATCATCAGTCATAGTTATAACCAGTATATAATTTTCGCCCTAAAATTAGGGTGTTGTATTTCTATTGACGGTGAGTATATTTATCATGATGCATGCTAAAAGTTAATTGAAATAAAAACACAACCATGTAAAAAGGGGCATGCAGTGTAAATTACAAGAACATTCAGAATCTAGAATAATTACTATTTTTTAGTGTTGGCAAATCGGACGATTTTTAGTAACCGGTTACTCGCTTCATCTTCCGATCGAGTACCCGGTTACTCGGATGATTTTTAGTAAAAGTATCCACATCTTTTATTCATCTTATGCTTTACTTATCGTTAGTAGTAATTCACAAATATACTGTATTTGGACATTATATTTACAATACACACATGCGATATTGTGAACGAATTTAGATTTTAGATTAAAGAAAATAAGAAATTTGACACACGAAGAAGACAAATAAAAACATCCTCAATCACCGTCTCACTAATTGCTTTCCTGATGCTTTCCTTTTCAGCCCCCGAAATGTCGCTATCAAGGAGAATAATAATTACATACTCCGTAATTATGTTCCCCAAACGAAGTTTGGGAACATATTGTTTTTACTCTGTTTTTTATTATGTCGCCCCGAACGAAGTCGGGGACGACATATTGATATTGTACGCATGTTTTTTTTATCCAGGCTGTTTCTCGGAGATGGCTGGGACAATCTTCCTGAAACTTTCCTCAAAGGACGATCACTGGTTGTAGTTGTGCAGTGAGGTCGTTCAGTTCCAATATGTCTACCGTTGCCATGGAAACCTGTAAAAAGCGACAAATTTTGTCCGAGAGTGTTCTCTCTGGTCCCTTAAACGTTCGTCATGAAACTTTTCTTATTTTAATGTTTAGTATCTGTAGTTCTGCAACTCGTATTTAAAATTTTCATATAATCGATTATTGCCATAGAAACCAGGTGAAAGTTCAAATTCTTTAATTTCGATTTTCTCAATAACTACTCAGGCAATCGTTTTGAAACTTTTAATGTTTATTCCTTGCAATGTGTCAAAGTGATTTCTACTTTCAAAATAATTGTAATGAGTCGCTCACGGTTGCCATAGAAACGAAACAGAAAAAAAGATTCAGATGTACACGTGTTCTCCAAGGTCTAGGTCAAAGGGTCAAAGTTCGTCGTATCCAATAAAAGTTCTTTTCACAAGGATTACATATTTGAAATACGAAAGCCCTAGTACTTACCGTTCAAACGTTATGGCTATTTACTATGTTCAAGACGACCCCCCCCCCCCTTTTTTTAAGCACACAGCCAAGTAGAATACACAGATATAACATATACAACTTACAAGTAACTTTTTAAAATCTTCATTCATAAAATTCAGTTCCTGTCATGTGATATTTTGCCATCAGTCGTTCTCCTTCTGTTTTGTCTCTTGAATTTATAAATATTTTATTTTATCTATATAAAAAAAATAACGATTGTCAGCTGCATTTATTATCATTTCGCGTTTTCTTGTATATCTATCACTTGTATATTATTCATTTCATTAGATAGTGCAAGTATAAATTAAAAAATTGGTACGTCATTTCCATAGTTTTTATTCATTCATAAATATTTTGATCCGCTCCTGATGGTTCGCAAAGCCTTGATCACCACTGTATACAAAACATTCATCTCGCCGAAAATGTTCATGATTCCGCTAAACTGAGAAAGTTTACACATGATTTATCATCTCATAACACACATCAGCTCTCTGCAATGCAGAAATGCTCGAATTGATGGTGGCATGTCAGATTCGTTTTTCGGTAGAACCTCTAAAATGAAAGTGAAAGAGGGAAATTTCAGAGTTCTCACTGGCGTTACAATACACAAAATAATTCGGCTGATCTTCTTCATAAATTACATTTCCCAAGCTTTTATGATAGGAAAGATACTGCCAATTAACAAGTATGAGGCTCAGTTCACTACATCTGCCATATTTCTTTTATGCAAGTCTGCAAATTGAGGAACTTGTAATTTTCCTGCACTACTTTCTTCTCCTACCGATTCTAAAAATAAAATGGGATGTACCGAATTAAGGTCTTCCGTTTCCAATGGAAAGGACTGATACAACTTGATGGTTGTTCAAACTTATTTAATGGACTTTTGTTTCAGTGATGATAAAAATGAAAGTCTTGTCTAATACGGGGCGACATATGCTATTGCTTGCAATAAACTTTTAGTTATTATTATTTTTCTTCTTCTTCCTGGGTACTTTTTTGTCCGCGAGTGATCTTGTAAACTGTTCATCTGAAGTAGGTAAAACCTTTTTAGGGTTAGTAGACATGTAATGTAGATTTGCGGAATCAAGGTCATTTTCCGCGCACGTGCTTGCAAGAGCGTGCACGTGCAACACGTGAAATGACCATTATAACAGATATAGCCGTAACTTTTCTATTTTTTGACTATATGCGTTGAAACTCATAATATAAGTATATATTAGTTGTATATGCATAATGACATGTTCCTCGCGCACGTGCTTGCAAGAGCGCGCACGTGCAACACGTGAAATGACTAATATAATAGATATAGCCGCAACTTTTCTATTTCTTGATGAAATGCTTTGAAACTCAAAATATAAGGATATATTAGTAGTATAGACATGATGACATGGTCAAAATAGCAAGATCTCACGCGCATGCACGTGCGCTTTGCTCTGATTGGCTGAAACTAAAGTCTCAATATTTTTCATGTTTCTTGTCATAATCTTTTGAAATTTTGAACAAAGTCTTAAATTATGAAGATACAGTATGATATATAAAAATTTTCATTGCGCATGCGTGCGTGCTGCAACCTGATTGGCTGAAACTTTAAATGGCTATATCTCCTTTGTTTTTTGACGAAATGCTTTGAGATTTAAAACATAGTCATGCAGTAGGATATCCTACAATACGATATAGAAAGAAAATCATGAAATCACGCGCATGCACGTGTGCTGCAATCTGATTATGAAACTTTAAATGGCTATATTTATTTTGTTTTTTGACGAAATGTTTGGAATTTTAAATATAGTCATTCATTAAGATATCCTTCAATACGATTAAGATAAAAAATTCATGAAATCACGCGCATGCATGTGTGCTGCAATCTGATTGGCTGAAACTTCAAATGGCTATAACTCCCTTGTTTTTTAACCAAACAGGAGATTTAACATAGATAAATATAAGGGACTCCTACAAGAAGGTGTATTCATCATGCACTTGCTTGCATGCGTGCACGTGAAAAGTAAAATTAAAAATACACTCGAATGAGTGTATTTTTTAATACTTTTGGATAACATTTTTGATATCAAGTATATTAAAATATATAGATATTGTAGACAAGATAATATGGCCGTTACGCACATGAACACGCGTACAATGCTTAAATTTAAATATATTTTGTATTCTTCTGGGAAGACCTTGATAAGTTTAAATCCATTAAGTATTTCTTATTTAATAGAGATTACAGGGAATATGGCACCAAAAGGGAGTTGGGGAGCGTTTGGGGAACATCTGTAACGGTCCCCGTTACAATTAGCACTAGTTATTAGTTAATTTTCGTTAAGATTTTGAATCAACTGTTCTTTCTTACAGTTACAATCCAAGCTTAATTTGTCTGAGGCGGCATCTCGTTAAGTTCAATTATCAAATGAGGTAATCATAACTCAGGCCTTCAAAAGTTGTATACCCCCAAGCAATCAAAGCTATTAACTATATAAACTGTGAAAACTAATCAAAAAGTCTAACGGTATCTAAATTTAGGGAAATGTGTAAGTATATACATTTATAAACTAGAAAACAATCATTTTATATGCATTTACTATGTAATTTTTTTTATGCGAGTAACCGGATAGCAGTTTTACTAACCGATACTCGCATCGTTCGACGGTTAACCGGTTAACCGGGTACTCGTTGCCAACACTACTATTTTTATATTTCATTTTCTTGCTTACAAGAAGGATATGGAGATAACGAACAGTGCTCAATCTCAAAGTCCATAAAACAGTACAAAATTAGAGCAGAGCAAACACGGACCCCAGAATCATCAGAGGTGGGATCAGGTGCCATGGAGGAGTGAGTATCCCCTGCCGACCGGTCACACCCGTCGTGTGCTCCTTGTCATGATCGGGAAATCATGGAAAAAATCCGTCGTCAATTCAGTGTATAAACAATGGACTAACAATTTGTATGAAAAACGTCAGTCAGCATTTGACTCAAAGATAAACTGTATATGCTGACAAGGTCATATATTGTATCGACCATAGAACTTACGAAAGGATGACTTTAAACGAGACTGCTGATATTCTTGTTTCATCAACTTGCTTGTCAATAATTTACCTCATTTTAGAAATTGTTCATACGTAGAGCATTCCTTGCACATCGAATCATGTGAGATATCTATACTCCGTATGCAGGTGATGAAGGTATATTGCTGCATAAGAAAGGGAAGTTGACAATAGAAAAGTTAAAGTCATCACGTTTATCATATAGCTTGGTTGTTAGATTACCACTAGTGTCTTTTTCAAGTAAAATATCCAAGTATGAACGAAAGTTTCGAACTCTGTAGTTCTTACAAGCACTTTCAAAATCTGTTTTTTTCCTGGCTTTTTTGTTCTATTTTTATTATCGTCTTTAGTAGCCTGATCAAAATATTTCTTATTCGCGGGTTTCTCTGTGTAAATTGTTCGATGTGTGACTTCACACAAAAGGGCATTCAAATCAGCATACAGGTGTAGTTGCTTTCAATAAGATTGAATAAACACATTCAATGTAAATATTTGACATTTATTACCACAACTTTCATAAGACAATTTAAGTATTGTCAGAAAAAGAAAAGATGTATGTTACATTGATCCCAACCTTTAACTCAAAAAACAAATTTCTAAATCAGTTTGTTCTGTTTTATCGCCACGTTTTTTTGAACTTCATTGAACCACTCTTTCTTGGTAGAGCGGGTCCTCTTGGATTATTCCGTGCGAGTACGACTTCTTTATCAAAATCACTCCCGCCAAATTTCTCAGAAAGAATCCGTATAATTTGTTCATGTCTCCCTCTTTTGGCAATATGCAATGGACTGAGACCAGCTTTCGAGCGAAGGGTCCCGTTTGCCCCATGTTCAATAAGTGCTTTCACTGATTTATAAGAACCAACATAGCTTGCCTCATGGAGAGCAGTTTCGCCATTTTCGTTACGTGCATTGACGTCAGCGCCATGTTTCAAGAGAAAAGGTATGCCCTTATGTCCATTATAGCATCCGGCCGCCAGATGTAAAATAGGTTGTCCTTTTTTGTCACGAGCATTGACGTCTGCACCATGATCAACCAGTGCTTGTACGAACTTCGATGAATCAAATTTATCCAGAGCCATCATCAACGGTGTGGTTCCTTCTGGATTGCGAACATTCACGTCAGCGTTGTTATTAAGTAAAATGGACAGAGATTCCACATTGTAGTTATCAACCACACTTATATACAGAGCTGTATTACCATATTTATCTACCGAGTTGACATTAGCTCCATTTTCTATAAGGAGCTTGACCATGCTGGGGTTGTTTTTCTGTGCAGCTTTCATCAGTACAGTTACAGCACCGTTACTTGAGCTATAGTTTGCATCCGCACCACACTGTAAGAGAACCTTAACTATCTGAAAATCACCTTCCTCTACAGCAGCATAAAGTGGGGATTTGGCAGAAGAACCATCTGAGTTTTTAGGATTGACATCAGCTTTACGCTCTAAAAGAATATCAACGACTTCTTTTAATCCGGCAGAGCAAGCCAAAAAAAGAGCAGTTGAACCGTCAACAACAGTATTTACATCAGCACCACGGTCCAAAAGAAGCAAAGCCGTTGAGAGACGGTTTCCTTCTAAAGATTGTTGTAAAGGAGTGTATTTCTCATTATCACCATTGTTATTAATGTCCATGCCATGATCAAGTAATAGTTTCACAATATCAGAATGCCCCATAAAACACGCCATATCTAGAGCATTTTGATCGTCTTCGTCATCGCAGATGTCGACGTCAGCATCATTCTTCAGCAAAAGTTTGACCACATTAATCCACCCTCTTCTTGATGCATTCATTAATGCAGAATTTCCCTCGTCGTCGCATACATTGATTTCCGCCCCATTTTCAATAAGTAAAGCAACAGTTTTCTCGTGTCCAGAATATGAAGAGGCCAATAAGGGGTTTTTTGAACCGGCACCGTTCACATTACTACCATGACACAACAATTCTTTAACAATTTCATGGTAACCAAATTCCAATGCAATGAACAATGGACTTTTTTCATTCTTTGAACACAAATTAACATCAGCTTTTTTTGCTAAAAGGATTTTTACAATTTCAATATGACCGTGCTCTGAAGCAACAAAAAGGGCAGTATTCCCATGTCTGTTAGATTTATTTACATCCGCACCATGATTTAGAAGTTCTTGAACAACATTCCTGTACCCACGACCTGAAGCAAATATTAATGGAGTGGCTCCACTTTTTGAACATGCATCAACATCAGCGTTGTTCTCCAGTAGTAACGACACAATATCATGATGGCCTTGCTGTGCAGCCATGTGAAGGGGAGTTATCATAACATTATTGGCTTGATTTACATTTGCTTTATTTTTTATCAGTAAATGGACGGTTAAAAAGTGACCGTTTTTTGAAGCAGCGATTAACGGCGTATCTTCTTTCTTTGTCCTCAGATTAATATCCAAGTCATAGTTTAATAGCAGCTCTACTACTTGAACATATCCACGAGAGGCTGCAGAAAACAACGGGCCTATCATTGTGCTTTTTTGAACGATATTTACATCAGCGCCATTTTTTAGAAGCGAATCGACAATTTTTTCGTGGCCATTCTTAGAAGCAACTAAAACTGCTGAGGTACCTGATGCTAAAGTACAATTTACACAGGGATCGTGCTTTAGGAACATTTTGACAATGTTTGTATGGCCATGTTTACAAGCTACAAAGAAGGGTGTGTATCCTGTCTCTTCCTTGAGTTCATCAAATGCTCCTTTTGAGAGAAGAAGTTCGACCACGGCATCATAACCATTTAACGATGCAAAATATAACGGAGTATACCCTCCTTCGGTCCTCATGTGAACATCTGCGCCCTTGTCTAAAAGTAGCTGGACTGTTTCTAAGTTGCCAATCTCAGATGCAAAGTGTAAAGGAGACACTTTGTTCTTGCCAGTATCATTGACATTTGCACCATTATCGAGCAACAAACGAACAATGTCGACATTTTGTGTCTGACATGTGAAGGCAAGAGCTGTTGGAAGTTCAACAGGATGGATGTTGACATTCGCACCTTTCCCAACAAGAAGGATCAATGCCTGCATCCGCTTTTCCTCCAATACTTCGTCTAAGGTTTTACTAGGATCACTGAATTTTACGTTGCGTGCCCAAGAGATATTTTGAAGATTGTATTTTCCTGCCGCTGCCGCTAAGAAGAGGGGAGATTCGTTGTTCTGCATAAGCATATTCACATCACATTCTTCATTTAGAATAAGTGATAAAATGGCAACGTTAAGAAAATTTGCAGCTATATGAATAGAAAATATATTCTCCTGTCTACTCCAGCACGCATTTTTGAAGTCTGTTACTTCTAAAACTTGTTCAGCGAATTCCTTTCGCCCATTGACAGAACAGGCGCTCATCAACGGGGCATTCCTAAAATATTCAGAACTACTCTGATTTTCCTTTACTAAGGAAAAAATTGCAGAAAATAATTTGTCAATGTTTAATACAAGCATAAGGATGATTGGAGATATTTCATGGCACAGAGGGATTAAGTCAAGTCTAGAATACCCCTGTAAGTTCTTCCGTAACCATGGTTTCAGAATCTGTAGATCATTGTCTTGATCAAGTTTTGAGTATAAAGTTAACTTTTCCATTTCCTCATAAGGTTTAGTCTTCAGGCGCATCAGAAGCTTTGTCAAAACTCTATCATCACGTATCCAAGGACACAGAAATACATCCAAGTACGTGCCATTCTTAATGTCATCCTCGATTCTGTCCAAAAAAGGATCAACAAAACGGTCCACTAGTTGAATCTTTGGAAAGATTTGATTTTCTGGAACGGAACACGTGGTCGATGTTCTGAAGAAACTACTGCAGCAATATTTAAGAAATTGCTCTGGTACATCAGTACAGAATATATTTGTTAAGGCAAGCAGAAAAGAGTCATTTGTTATTTGGAAAATTCTGCGTATACGTCGTAGAAAATACTGACCCCTGAGAGACTTTAAACAATCCATGAGGGCTATCCGAGATATGCTTTTACTGAGTTTAAGTGTTTCAAACAGATCATTAAGCATCTTATCGTCGTTAATCGTGTAAACATTTTCATCGTCGTCATCATCATCTTCATCGTCGTCATCATCATCTTCATCATCATCGTCTTCATCATCGTCGGTTTCATCCTCATCATCTTCATCCTCGTCGTCTTTATCATTGTCATCGTCTTTATCATTTTTGTCTTCATCATTATCTTCTTCATCTTCCAGGGATTCCCTGTCTTCGTCGTGAAAACTATGCTTTGATAGCCTATTTCCCAGCAAAATCAATAAAAGTAAACATAAATATTTTTCTTTGGAATTTTCTTTCAATAATAGAATTTCTCTTTTCAGTTGTTCGAAAGGTTGGCTAAAAAAATTGAGTATATTTTCTTGTAAGTTTTTACTGGTAGAAACTATACTGGATAGTAAAGGAAATGATTTCTCAACCAAAAGAAGCTGATTAAGTTCCTTATGCTCAAGTTCAGAACAATCTATATGTCTCTTTAGAATGTCCGTTTTTTCTTGTTTGGTTAATCTTACTTCATCTTCGTCCAGATTTATAATGGTGAATCCACTCATTATGAATTCTCTGTCGTTTTTGAGAAGATTGGACCTGCAAGTGACAATGACTTTGGGAAGCTTTCCTTTTGTTTCCCCATCTTTATTTTTCTTACAATAGTCATCCAATATTTCCTTTTGTAAATGCCACAATCTGAACAATTTTTCATCGATATCGCTTTTCCCAATGGGATCATTAACTATAAAGAGAACGGATTTTGAAGAAATATTTGCATTCTTAATGTTATTAATATTTTTAACATCGACAATATCCCATTTCTGTGCCGCATATTTGAAGGCAATGTTTTTTGCAATTGCAGTTTTTCCACATCCTGTTTCTCCCACAATACAAATTCTAGCGAGGTGTAATTTGGACTCTACCAGCTCACTGGCTTTGGTTGGTACGAACTTTTTGTTCTCCTCCTTCCATTCCTTCAGACAAGAGTCCTCCCATTCGTCTTCCTCTTCTTCTGTCTCGGAGTCGGTAGAAATGTACGTGCCGCACACGCACCGTGGCATTGTGACGTCACGTGACCACTACGACAGGGGATTATAAGCTGATAAAGGTTTCTTTTAACTGATATGTTTTCTCTGAAAATGAAAAGTAAATAATTAACTTATACATGTTTTTTTCAGAAAAACATCATACTAAATTAACAATTATGCATTTCAAATGCAGTTCAAAACATTCATAATGTATATTTTTATTGATAAATAGAAAATATGTCAGAAAGACAATATTTTAAATTTTCTTGGCAGAATGAACTTTTCCTCGTTTTATTTTTTCAATTGACCGTTCACTTTTTAAAGAAGTAGGGTAGGTGGGTTTAGAGAGTGGCATTTAGAAGAGGCGCTAGAAGGAACTAAAAAAATGGCACCGGCAAAAACGAATTCACTTACCTGTTGGCTGAATGAATATACCTGTATATAGCATTACTTACACGTTTGCTTTTCTTGTTGCATTATTAAATACCTACCAATATGTTACTTGTTAATATCATGCATGAAAGTATTTAATATCCCTATTGTGTTATTGGTGAACTTAACGTTTCTTTTATGAATTGGACATTTAAATGGAACTCTGGAAGTGTATACATACTGTATATGCTTATGTTGATTATTTTCTTAAATGTTTAAGGAAATCGAGTGTCAGTGGTAACCACTACCATAATAAAAAACATTAATTAAAATTAATATACAAAAGATGAGACTATATATGACATATATATTTAGCTACTTAATTATTTAGGTTCATTCAAACATTAAAAATCATTACACTGTAATTAAACTTGAAACGTCAGCTTCTTTGTTTATTGTTTGTTTATATATTCCTTAAGTCATATGACTTATCAGATAACATATTTACAAAATATAGGATGTAAAGCAGAGAATAAATATTTATAAATGAAATATTTACATAATTATACTTCTTTTAAGTTAGTATTGCTTGCATACAATATTTTCAAATTCAAAATTCAAAGTCTACATGTAGCATGCAGACATTCCGATAATGGTCCAAGGATTGATTCAATAGAGAAGACAGTTAATTATTATCATTACAATTAATTTGATAAATTTTACAAAACATTTACCCAATTTTTTAAAGTCCCCCACCATCCCACCATGGCATAGCACGCTCGACTTGTTTTATAAATCTTGGCTATGTATGAATCTTACCATTGGTGTGCATACAATTGGGGAAATATATCCTATGTACACAAATCAATGCCTTTTATGTAGTGGTGCAGGAATAATTAATTAAACAACTTACCTGTATAAAAGTCAGACAACTATGAGAATAATCTTCCCAGGAGATCAGTGGGCCAGCCAATACTAGGAGTGTTATTGGTGACCAGCGTGTTTCTAATACACAATTTAAAACTTTAACTTCCACCACGTGGGCTGTGTGGTTTAAGCTTAGGTGGAATTAAATGGAAATATTAAATGTATCTCCCATATTTATTTTGATCATTATGTTTCTTTATCAATAGACACTGGGTAAACTTGTTGAAATAGAACGAAAAATATATAGACAACATATAATATATAAGTCAATAACTTTGGTCACAGGCATGTGTTTCGGTAATAAAAACCCATAGTATAATAAGTGTTATTATTTTACTATGGGTTAAAAATTTATTATCAAAACAAATGCCTGTGACTTTGGTACATTAGTTTCTGTACGATTTGTATAGTTCGAATTTTTTCTTCATTTAACATGAATATAAACTCATTTAAATTATACGAAAAAGGTGATGTTTGTATACACTATTCCCTGATTTTCCTAACATTTTAATTAATTTTATAAATCAACATTCAATAGATCGTGTTTTTTTCTTTCTAGGCAATTATAACAATTAATAATTTAAGGAGCTATCTTAATTTTATTCTTTCTTTTAAATTCAATATTCCAAGATTAAGTAAAAAAATATCTAGTTTCGTGAAAAAAGAAACACCCTTACAAATTTAACTAATGTTAAAAGGATTTTAGTTTCTGGGGAGTTAAGGAGGGGGAGCATGTGTCCTCACTAGTCCGAAATATCTGACGTTTCCAGGCTTTTTTTTACGATTTTGGAGGTTAAGAAAAAAAAAAAAAAGGTCTGGAAAACGTCAGATATTTCGGACAAGCGTCCTCTTTTGTGATGAGAATATCATCCAATATACCCCCATTCCACAGTTCCAAAGGTTTTGGTTATAGGAATATACAGTCATGTATATATGAAAAAAAAAATTTAAGCTTCTTTTTTTTTGAAGAAATTAAAGAAATGTATTTAATGATTATTAGGTTTGACAATATTTAAAATTGTTCGTCGAAGTTATGAATCTTGAAAAAAAAAAATGTCTTCAGAGTACGTGGAGTGCCATATATATATATATAGAAAAAATAAACTTTTAGTTTAACTTGTATATCTTCCCTGAAAATAAGCAGCCTATTTGTCAGTAACATTCCCCCTTATTTCTTTTTCTTTCTAGAGTTATAAAAATACCATAAAATGCAATTCTTCGCTCTATACAATTAGTTTTTTTTTCTATGTTCAACATCAAAATATAACAGTGTTCTAAATCTGGCGCACAACCTCATCCTTGAAAAAAAAATGTCCTCAGAGTACGTGGAGTGCCATATATATATATAGAAAAAATAAACTTTTAGTTTAACTTGTATATCTTCCCTGAAAATAAGCAGCCTATTTGTCAGTAACATTCCCTCTTAATTCTTTTTCTTTCTAGAGTTATAAAAAATATCAAAATATGCAATTCTTAGCTCTATATAATTTTTTTTTTTCTATGTTCAACATCAAAATATAACAGTGTTCTAAATCTGGCGCACAACCTCATCCTAAGTCTTAATAAAAATTGAAAATGTCGCATTAAACATTGTTAAATTCAAGAAATGATTCTGGAATGCATCAGAAACCTTCAAAATCCTATCCATTATATCTAAGAAAAATTCTGGCTCAAAGCCTTGGAGAGGAGGTGTAGCTCCACTAAATCAAAAGTTATGGGCAAGGTTAAAGTTCTTGCCAAATATAAAAATAATCAGAGAGACAGCAGGACATTCAAACTATATACCAAATCCGTTTACATTACAATATTCAGTGACATAGCATCGTTTTTAAAGGGGGCAACCAGAGAAAAAAAATTAACCAACCTGAAAAAAAATTGAGAACAAATAGGCTGCTATCATTGCAAGATGCAAGTTTTAAAATAAAATTAAAATTATCTTCCTAATATACTACATTACCCTTATTTGACCCTTTCTCTTACAAAAAGTGGGGGGGGGGTCCTTTCAATGAACATTTTCAATACTAAGTTAAAAGTGATGTTTGGAAAAAAGGTGGGGGGACCAGGCTCTATCTAAATTTCTTGAAATTTAGCCTAGAAGAAAAGTCCACGCGACTTTTTCAAAGTTGATTTTGCTGTTTTGTAGGGGAAAAATTAAATAAATTCTTTTTACTATAGTACTGTTAGCTATTTAGCAGCTGAAAAGGTATCAAGCAAGAAAGAATGACAGGAATTTCACAGTAACCTCCCTGGATAATTCGGATATTTTATTTCTGACCGACATTATTCTTCAATTATTATTTTCGAGAGAAAAAAAGAAGGATGGGATATCAACTCCAATTTGATGTATTTTAATTAATTTCATGAAATAATACGCTACTATATACTTATTTAGAGGTAGAGAAAGAAAAAAGTAAGTAGGCTATTCGTTTTACGTTCTTCATATAAAGATGGGACGGTGTTTTGTTTTTAACAAAGATGTCATATTTCGAATTTCCTCAATCTTGTAATGAAAAAAATATAGTCCAAACCGTAATATATACTCACCGTCAATAGAAACGCAACACTTTAATTGTAGGGTGAAGATTATATACGGGTTATAACTATGTAACAAAAAAGTTAAGACATCTTTTACTTTGCCAAAGCAGTTATTTAACGGTTGAATAAATTTCTTTCCATTAACGGAAGTTGCTTTTTAGCCCTCTTATCAGAAATCACAATTTTGCATTTTTAATAAAATTTTTAACAATATTTTGGGTTTTCAAGGTTTTGTAGCTGTTAATCATAAGTATTGTACTAAAAGTCCCAGGAAAAATCCTTCTTTCTTTACCGGATGAGATACCTATATTTCCTGAAAATGACTGATTTCCATCGCTAATTCTGGAAATTCTCAAAATAAAGAAAAAAAGAGCTGCAGATGCAAATGTACACTAAATAACGACTCATCAGGCTCATGTGTTTCAATAATAAAATGGCAGTTTCTTGACCGGAAGTCCAAGAGTTGCTACACTACGTCAAGTTAGAGAAAGTTCGACCACAGTATCTGAAAAACATGCATTTAAAAATACCCAAGAATATTAATTTCGGTCAGATTAAGACATTGATAAACCTAAGGCATGGTAGAAATCGGGCTGCATTTGTTGTATCTGGCGGACTAGCACGTTTTAATTAAATGATCAGAAGGGGGGATGTTTTAAGAGTTATCGGGAATTTGTTTCTTTCTAGGGTCTAAAAATAACATTTAATGTTTAAATGAAGCATTATTTTTTGTAAATTTACTTTTTATCTAAATATATTCATTTTTAATGTTATCATTAAACTTTTCAATATAACACATAACTCTTAAAACATCCCCCCTTCTTGATATCAGTCATTTCGAGGAAATTTAGGCATCACATCTGGTAAAGAAAGAAGGATTTTTCCTGGGACTTTTAGTACAATACTTATGATTAACAGCTACAAAACCTTGAAAACCTAAACTATTGTTAAATTTTTTATTAAAAATGCAAAAGTGAGATTTCTGTTAAGAGGGCTAAAAAGCAACTTCCGGTAATGGAAAGAAATTCATTCAACCGTTAAATAACTGATTTGGCAAAGTATAAGATGTCCTAACTTTTTTGTTACATAGTTATAACCGGTATATAATTTTCACCCTAAAATTAGGGTGTTGCGTTTCTATTGACGGTGAGTATATTTGCAATCTGTTTGTTAAAACTTGCTATATCATTCTAGCTATTATTATAAACAACTCTGTTTGATTTATTTAATTAATTAAAGATCAAAGCCTCTGAAAACTTTAGTTGGGCCAAAATTAAAAATATGTTTGTTTGCCATTTACCGACCCAGATTTTTAGGAATGGGTAGGTAGGTAGGAAAGGTATTTTATTTTTTTTCTTCTTCTTCTTGACTTCAAATCAAATTACTATTACAGCGAATTACGAAATAGCGGTTAAATTTTCAATAGCTTGCTGGATAGCTCAATAGGGTATACAAATTGGTCAGCCAAGTATCACATTAGGTTTGAATCTAGGTCATGAGGTTACTCGGGTGTATCATTAGTTTTTACAGGTAAATGTGAGTTGATTTCAGTGAATTTTACATTCAGGGCCATTAAGAAAAAGCAAATATTGATAATATATTTACATCATATTTAATTCATTATTGTAGGCAAAGAAAATTAAACGAAAGAAATAAATAGTATTAAAAATCCTTTTCTCTTTCCATCTACATGTTTTTAACAGCCATACATCTTGATAATGACAATAATAGAAATGAATATTCAAGCTTTTCTGCTTTGCTAAGAACAAAAAATAATATAATTTGAAATAATAATGTTCATGTCTACAATAAACTTAAGAAAAGATATTCCATTATCTGGATCAGTTGTATGTAGCATGTATTCTATTTTAAGTTGAATCCATAAGAAATACACAGCATAGTTAGACAAGTCTATGCAGTACCAGGAGAGTCTGTCTGG